>NW_022589735.1:24280832-24479700 GCF_004348235.1 Phoca vitulina
CCCCCCCCCCCCCCCCCCCCCCCGCCAACTGATCTGGCAGGAGCGCTCTTGGCAGGCTTCCTCAGAGGTGGCTCTGGGAGCCATTCATGGAAGCTTTGTCTTCCTTCCTATCCCTTAATGAATCTGTTTTTCTTAAACTAGGTGGAGTGGTTCTGTTGTCTGCAACTCTGGATCCCGACAAACTCATCCAGTGACTCCCTGGCAGGGTTTCAAACCCTCTGCCCTACAGGGATAAGTGGGTTCCATAGATCAAGGGAACAGACTCATTAGCAAAAAATGATGAGACAGGCCTCTTGGTCTATATTTGATATTTGGCAGAAATGTGGTTCAAAGAAGCTTTCTTTACTAAGAGAAAAGAGAGTGCAGGCCCCAGAGTAGATGGTTAATGATAGGAAATTTAGGGCTCGGGAGACAATAAGGAAGAGTGGGGATTGTAGCACCCCAGAGACAGTATACCTAAAGGGGGCAGTTACAACAAACTGTTTCCAGATCCTTCCATTTTTTAAGAGAAGCCAGAAAACAGGACTTTTATGTGAAATGTCCCATATTTTTAGATGTCTTTATTTTATTACTTATTTATTTTTTAAAGATTTTATTTTTTTTATTTATTTAACAGAGAGAGACAGCGAGAGAGGAAACATAAGCAGGGGGAGTGGGAGAGGGAGAAGCAGGCTTCCCGCTGAGCAGGGAGCCCGATGTGGGGCTCGATCCCAGGGCCCCAGGATCATGACCTGAGCCGAAGGCAGATGCTTAACGACTGAGCCACCCAGGTGCCCCAAGATGTCTTTATTTTTAAGTCATCTCTACTCCCAACGTGGGGCTCGAACTCACAAGCCCCGAGATCAAGAGTCACATGCTCTACCGACTGAGCCAGTCAGGCACCCCTAAAATGTCCCATATTTTTAATTGCTAAGTCACGCTTAAAAAATACATTCCAGGCCAAAAAATCCCCAGAAGCTCAACATCTTCAAGTCTGGGTTTTGCCTTGGGGCTGCCCCTTTGTGACTACAGCCTAAGGGATCAAGTTCCAGCTCTTTTTTATGGCATTTAAAGCCCTTTGCAGGAATCCAGCCTGGGTCCTCCCCCATCTCCGTTCCTCTCCTCCCCCACCCTGGCATGCACAGACCCTTTGCTTTTTATCCAGGCTGTTTCCCTGTCCAGCCACACCCTTTCTCTCCTCATTCCTGTGCCTGGTGAATGCCTACGCATCCTCTAAGACCACTCCGATAACCAAGTCCTCGGTGAAATGCACCCCAATCTCCTGGATCTGAGGCATCCAGCGCTGGGGCTCCCACAGTCCCCTCTATGTCCTTCTGTCTTGGTGCTTCTAACCAGCAGGACCTCTCTGTCCCCAACCCAGTGCCAGGAGGATATCCAAATTTACAGAAAGCATGGGCAGTGGGCTGCTCCTGGGGTCTGAGAGAGCACCTGTCCTAGTGGAATGGGGGGGGCTGAGTTTTGGGAACCCAGCATGGGGAAAGCAGATCTGTCCTGCTTCTTTCTGCCTTGGTGACACGGGGATCATCCCCAAACCTGGCCGGGGGGGGGGGCAATGAGGGAAACCACAGGGCAGCTGGACTCCTGGCCAGTGAGGGAGCCCCTGATCAGCCCTCTTTCCAGAGCTTGAAGACATCTGCATACCTTCGGGGAGAGATTTTCCCCTTTCACCCTAGGGTAGTAGCTAGCGGAGTGTGTGGTCTTGTCTCTGTCCTCCATCCCGTGCCCTGGGGGGAAGAGTTTGAGGCCCCCCTGGGGTGCAGGCTCAGCACCCCAGGCCCTTCCCTTCCTCCATCTTTGACTGAAGAATCACCTTGCCTTTCTCCTGTTCTCCTGGGTGGGTGGGGATGCATGCCAGTGTCCCCCCACCTCCCCCCAACTGTAACCTGGCTCACTTTACATCTATTAGGCTCTGCATAGTGCTGGGGGAGGCCAAATCTCCAGGAAGCCTCACGATGTCTCTCTTAAGTTGGTGTTAATGCCCGTTTTAGGACCGAGGAACCAAGGCTCAGAGCGGCGACGTGGCCTGCCCAAGGCACGCACTTGAACCAAGACCATGCCCTTGATGCCAGTCCTGCTGTCTTCCCAAAAGTAAGGATTCTCTATTGCAGGGCAGGAAGGGAGCCACCAGGAGGCACCGAGCAGCCTCTCCCTTGTCTCCTGCTCCCCAGCTGAACTGAATTGAGCTTATAGGAACACATCCCTCTTAGCATTTCCCAGGGGGCCAGAGTGCTAACCACTTGCATGTGGGAGAGCCTCTAGCTGGGGAGCATTACCTAAGCAGTGCCCCGGTTTGCTTTTCCTAAGCTGTGCTTTCTCTTAAGACGTGGAAGATCTGAAGGGAGAGATGCAGCCCTAGAAAAGCCCCACTGGAACTTGTCATTTACCTTCCATCTGTACGTAGGCAACAATACATGTTTGTTTTAAAGATTTTATTTATTTATTTGACAGAGAGAGAGACACAGAGAGAGAGAGAACACAGGCAGGGGGAGTGGGAGAGGGAGAAGCAGGCTTCCCACTGAGCAGGGAGCCCGATGCGGGGCTTGATCCCAGGACCCCTGGGATCATGACCTGAGCCAAAGGCAGACGCTTAACGACTGAGCCACCCAGGCGCCCCAACAATACATGTTTTTTTTAAAGTTTATTTATTTTTAGTAATCTCTACCCCCAGCGCAGGGCTCGAACTCACGACCCTGAGATCAAGAGCCGTGCGCTCTTCTGAAGGCAACGATAAATCTAACAGATGACGTGAGCCCAGCATCTACTGCTGTCTGAATATTTTTACATGTGTCAAACCATGTTGTCCTTCTACATCTTAGGAGGTGGGGATATGATCACTAATTTTACAGATAAAGGGGATGGAGCCCAAAGAAGTGACCTTCTTGAGGTCACACATTCCGTTAAGAAGGAGCTGAGACCCATACCCAGGACAGCTGACTTCAAAGCCTTCTCCACATGCTGGGCCTGGCAGCCTGGGCATATTCCCAGTTTTCTTCAAGGCAAGAAGAGCACCCTCCATAGTTGGAGGTGCCCCCCACTAAGGCAAGGGAGCCCAGCGAGTGGGAAGACCCTGAGTTAAACTTAGAGCTTGTTCACGGCCAAAGGCAGGACAGCAAGATGGGAAGGTAAGCTTTATGGTTCCCTGAGGACCAGCTGTTGTGTGCCAACCAAGAGAGATTTTTCAGAAGCAAAAAGTTTTCTAATTAAATAACAGATGGGATTGCAGAGCGATGCCCCATTTTGAACCTTCTAAGACCTTTGAATGCAAATGATGTGTTCATAATCATTTTGGGGTACTACATAATTTCCAAATCAAACCTGTGTTTTGGGACTGAAAGTGATGGATGGAAGGTGACCAGGAATGTCACGGGGCACAACGGAACTTTCATCCAGTGTCAGGGGAAGAATATTCCCCATCAGCAGGTATAAGGAGCAAGGAAGACAAAAATAAGGATGTTGGTTGCTTAGATCACATGACTTCCTGACTCCCCCTTATTCCATGAACTTATTCTATGAATCTGGGCACAATCACACACTGGTTATTCTCTTCCGAACCTCCGAGCCAGGGCAGGTGGTCTGGTTTCCATTTAATACCTGGAGACCCTCATGCTAGAATTTGCCAACCCTTCCAACCCTATATGAAACTTCAGTATCTCCCTAGGGAGGGGAAGAGAGCTCAAAAAAGGAGTTTCTGCCCAACCTGTTGTCAGTATAGACTGACAAATCCAAGGAAAGGGTCTGCAACAAGCCCAGCAGACTTGGAACTACTATTAGACACTGTAATAATTTGCAAAGTTATTGCAAAATGCCAGTTCGCTCATCACATTGGAGCTATAATTCATCAACCCTGTTTGCAAAGAATTCCAAGTGACCCACGGTATGCAAAGAACTGCTCTATCACCAGTCTTGTAGGGGGCTATGTTTGCCATCTGGTTGTGGGCTCTGTCTTGCCCTATATGAGCTGGCAGGCAGATGGGGAAAAGAAGCCCTTTGTGACATGGGCAGAGTAAGCCAAGAGAGGCACAGTTTTGGGGCTATGAGGAGGGTGAGATGAAGCTGGGACCTGGGGTAGGCTGTGTCTGAATCCATTTGAGCTGCTATAATGAAAATACCAAAGGGTATTTCTGGGTGGCTTCCAAAGAACAGAAATTTATTTCTTACATTTCTGGAGGCTGGGTGTCTAGTGAGAGCCTGCGTCCTGGTTCAGAGATGGCCAACTTCTCCCTGTGTCCTCACCTGGCGGAAGGGGTGGGGGAGTTCTGGGGTCTCTTTTATAAGGGCACTAACCTCATTCATGAGGCTCCACCCTCTTGATCTCATCACCTCCCAAAAGACCACCTCCTAATGCTACCACGTTGGGGGTTAGGATTTCAACATACGAGTTTGGGAGGAACACAATCAGTGTAGAGCAGGCTGGCACACATACTTAGGTATTCAATGACATCTAAACGAATCTGGCTGTTCCTCAAAAAGTAAAACAGAGTTACCATAAAATTCAGCAATTCCACTCCTAGATATATACCTCCAAAGAACTGAAAACAAGTGTTCAAACCACATGTACAAGATTGTTCAAAGCAGCATGATTCACAATAGCCACAAGGTGGAAACAACTCCAATATCCAACAACATATGAATGGATAGAATGTGGCACAGCCGTACAATGGGATATTATTCCACTATAAAAAGTAATGGAGCACTGACACACACTAGGACGTGGATGAACCTTGAAAACATTATGCTAAGTGAAAGAAGCCAGACACACAAAGCCACCTATTATATGAGTCCATTTATATGAAATGCCTAGAAGAGGCAAATCCATAGAGATAGAAAGTGCATTAGTGGTTGCCAGGGAGTGGGGGGGTGTGGGTAGGGGTGACTGTTCATGGAAAGGGTTTTCCTTCTGGGGTGCCAAGAATGCTTTTGAACTAGGTAGGGGTGGCGGTGGTGGTGGCACAATACTGTGAGTGTATTGAATACATCGCATTGTTCACTTAAACTGGTTAATTTTATGTTATGTGAATTTCACTTCCATAATTAAAAAGAGAGAACCCAGCTCTGGCAGGGCAGCCTGTCTCATCTCTGACTTAATAATGCTTTTAAAAATAAACAAAATTTAAATGGGGGGACTGGCTATGGTAAGTGGGGAGAAGGGAAAAAAAAAGAAGGCAAAGCTGAAGCAAGTGCAGCTTTGGTGCAGCTGGTTTTCCAAGCCCTCCGTTTTACCGAGGCATGGCTTGCGCTTGCAAAGAATAAAAGTACTTCTCTGGAAAAGCCAGCCAGTGGCTCAGGGAGGCAGACACAGGAATCATGTGGATGTCTTCCCTCTGTCCTTGGCCCACCAGCAGAATTCATTTAGAGGAAGCAGCTCTTTTCAGAGGGGTCTGAACATGGAGACCTGGGTGTGTGGGGAGAAGGGCTCCCTGGCCACCCATCCTCGTTCGGGCTGGAGGGCAGCCACCGCCCTGTACCCCCTCCCGTGCTGCCAGCCCCCAGGAAGGAGTTCATGTGTCTTGTACATGACCCGGTTTCACCCACTTTTTCAGCCTGGAGGCAGGCTCTTATGGCAAGGTCCAGATATCACCTCTCCCCAGTTTTAAAATGAATGCCATAACATGGAGTAAATTCAAACACATGAGACCCTTTCATGAGCTGGGCTGGCTGCCAGGCTCCCCAGAGGTCTGGAGTGGGAAGGAGGTTGGGGTGGGGCAATTCCTTCCAGATCCACTGTCTCTTGCTCTAGGGGTACGTGGGCTCTGCAGGGATGGGGGAGGCTCTGCAAGGGGCTCTCTGCTCTACAAACTTTCTTCCTCTGGGCACAAAAGCAGCATTCACTGTCAACCACCCTATCATCACTTAAAAAAAATATATATTTTATTTATTTATTTATTTGAGAGAGAGAGAGAGAATGCATGTAAGCAGGGGAAAGGGCAGAAGGGGAGGGGAAGGGAGAGAATCTCAAGCAGACTCCACGCTGAGCGCAGAGCCCAACACGGGGCTCGATCTCATGACCTTGAGCCGAAACCAAGAGTCTATCTGCCTGAGCCCCCCAGGCGCCATCCCCCACCATCACTATTTAGTGAGGGGAAGGGGTTCTTGGGATCATGGAGGAGTCAAACTAATAATGAGGGAAGTTGGGATACCTGACATTTATCGAGCACGATGCTAAGTGCCTTGTGTGGGTCGTCACACGCAGGCAGGGAATATTCCTGGGTTACCACTGAGGAAACAGGGTTGGGGTGGTGAAGTAACACACTCTGGGCCACACACTTGGGGGTGTGGACGGGGGTGCCACTGGGGCAGTCTTACCCCAGGGCTGCACTCTTAGCTGCATACAACTTTCTGTACCTGGGACCTTTGGGGTGTCCATGTCTGGCCTGTGTTCCGGAAGCTTCCTTGTGTCCCACCTGGGAGGCAGTGTGACGGTGCAGAGAGCACAGGTAGGGACATGGAGACCTCAGAACCAGCCTGCCCAGAGGGACAGTGACACCTCAGCTGGTCACTCCGAGCTGCATTTCCATGATGTCCAGGGAGCACAGGGAGATAACAAAAGCAACCAAGCATCCGGAACATACCTCATGCACATAAGGAGCTATAACAAGCCTGTCCTACTTACACCAAGGACAGGCTTTCCCAAACATGGTGGAGCAGCAGCTTATGGTCCAAAGTCAGCTTTTTGGGCAAATCCGTGCATGCCTGAAACCATCCTGGAAGATCCCAAGGAAAGTGTCAAGCCAGAAGCAACATCCAGTCTCTTAAGGAGGCTGGGGCAGCAGTCTGTTCCTCCCAGAGCTGGTTGCTCCCAGGTCCGTGCTAACACCAGTTAAAGCAGTCACTTGTGTCTGGTGGAAACCATGTACTTAAAGCCTAGATGCTCCCTGGGGACCATACAGAACAAACCCAACCACTCCGCCCAAAGGCCCCTAAGAGATGGACAGGCACAGTCCTGGGCCCAGGTCCCAGAAGCATTTCCGTGAAACGTGAATTCCACAGCCCTATGCCATCCTGGAAGCCTCTCTAGCCTTGCCCCATCTAATACGTTCCTTCCCTCTACACCATGGTTCCCAGAACTGAGCCCTCAGGGCAAAGCGGAATTATCACCTCCCTTGTTGAAGATGTTATGCTCCTGTTGATGATCCTGCACTGGCATGCAGGCCCAGGAAGCCATGACGGGTATCTCACTCAAGGCTTTCTGCTGCCCCTCTCTGGGCCTCGACTCATTCATGTGTAGAGGGTGCACAGGTAGAGGTCTGATCTGTTTCTGTCTGGCTGGTCTGCTGTGGGATGAGCGGGAAGGTGTTGGATGGGTGGGGGAGTGAGTCCCTAGCCGTCCCTTGGCTGTGCAATGGAGATACATTCTCACTGGCTCACCACCAACTATACGTGTTTAGGGAAAACATGAGAGAAATGATTTGAATACCGAGGCTATATTCCCTTATGCACTGGAGTAAATTTAAGACGGGGACATGAGTCTACCAGCCCCTGAGTACACCTCGGTTCCCACAGGCCTTGTGTGAGGGAGAGTCTCCAGCTGGACTTCCGGCGTTTGGTGGCGAAAACCTTTCTGGTCCTCAAGTGCTCCTGAATGCCAGCTCAAGCTATTTGCGCCTGTTCCCCCCCAGCACTGGAGCAAATACTGGCCCTGTGGGGTTTCAGAGAGATGGTACATTCCTGCATTTTAGGGGCAATAGGGGAGATTTTCAGGAGGAATGGGCCATGTAAGATTTTTGCCTTATGTAATCACTTTAGAATAAAAATCCCACCTAAAATGTGACTTTGCAACAATTACTGATTTTGCACTAACCCTCCAGCTCTGGGAAGACAAGGGTCATGTATTTCAGTTACCTGTGTCTCCTCAGGGCACAGTCTAGTCATTGGGACATCACAGAAAGGGTGGAAGGATGGGTGTGTGAATGAGTGCTGAATGCGTGGATTGGGAAGATGAATGGGTGGAGAGTGGCCAGATGGGGGGATAGAGCGATGAGTGGGTACATAGGTGGCAGGTGGATGGATGGCAGAGGGAGAGATGGGGGAGTGGATGGGTGGGTGGGTGGGGGAATTTATAGGCACATAATGAATGATGGATGGGTTGAGAGGATGAGTGGATGAAGTGTGGTCATACTGGGAGGTAATGGATGGACCAGTGGGTTGGGTAGGTGGGATATGGATGGGTAGGGGAGTGGATAGGTGGGGGGGTGGATGGGTAGGTGGATAGAGGGGCAGGGGGTAAATGGGTGGGGGTGTGGATGGGTGAGTAGATGGTTGGGTGGGGGAGTAGATGGGCATATGGATGGGTGATGGATGGGTTGAGGGGATGAGTGGGTGGAGTGTGGCCATACAGGGGGTAACGGTTGGACAAGGGGGTTGGGTAGGTGGGGTGTGGATGGGTAGGGGTGTGGAGGGGTAGGTGGTAGAGGGGTAGAGGGTGATTGGGTAGGGGAGTGGATGGGCACATGAATGAGTGATGAATGGATGGTTGAAGGGGTGAGTGGGTAGATATAGCCAGATGGGGGTAATGGATGGACAAGGGGGTTGGGTAGGTGGGGGGTAGATGGGGGGGTGTAGATGGGGTGTGGGTATTGGTGGTAGAGGGGTAGGGGGTGAATGAGTAGGGGAGTGGATGGGCACATGGATGTGATGAATGGATGGTTGGGGTGGTGAGTGGGTGGATATGCCCAGATGGGGGTAATGGATGGACGACTGGGTTGGGTAGGTGGGGGATGGATGGCTGGGTGGAGGGATGATGGGATTCTGGTGTTGCCTATCACTAACCCTTTGACCTTGAGCATATCACACCTTTGACTTTGGGGATGATATTCCCTCCTTGCCATGTTCTTGTGAGGAATGAATCCACGAAAGCATGGAGCCTGAGGCAAGGATGGGCCTGGCCGAGAACCAGGCCACCTCTCTGACCAGCATCCCCCAAAATGGGCTCACGTAAGAGTAATAAGCAGCTTCCCAAAGGACCTGTGTCAGAACAGCTTTATGGGTGCTCCCGAGCAGGAGCAGAACAAAGGGCGAAGAAAGCTGGTGGTCTTGGCAGCTAACTTTCCCTCCTGCCTTTGCCTCCAGGGCAGAAAAAGTCCCCCCTCAGTCCCGCTGCTCCAGCTATGAAACCGGCTCCGAAGGCCAAGTCGGGGCCGCCCCGCCTCACCATCCCCGTCCTCCAGGCCTGGGCTCCCCAAACCTCCCGGAGCTGCTGATGCTGTGGCCCACGGCATGCGTGGACCATCTACCAAGGCTCAGGAGTGTGGGGCTGCCATTGCCTGAGGTCCAGGAGAAACGAGCGAGGCTGGTCACCAGAATAGAGGTGGACAGGGGCGGGTCCAGCTTTTCTTACATGACATTACCACCTCCCCTCCAAAAAGCCACATGGTCATCGTTCCTTCTGTGGACAAGGACCGTGAGACAGAGCCCCGTGGCTGATGTGTGCTGGCTGGGGAGCCGAGAGGCAGGTCGGGTGGCATCAGAGCCCCTGTAGCTGTGGCCATCGCACAAGACAGGGACCTCCCACCAACCAGCCAACTAGGTCTGTCCCTGCATTCTGACGGTGAGCAAACGGAGTCCCTCATGCTGAGACACTCGGTCTGACCTCCCTCGCGGCCACAGTGATGGTGAGCGGGACCGGGCCTTCCCTGCTGCGTCTTCACAGAGAGAATGAGAACCTTGTCTGGGGAACGGAAGGCAGTTCCTGCTTCCTCCCCCAAACAGCCCCCAAATGCCCTGAGCTGAGACCCTTGTGGGCGGGGGGCACTGTGGCTTGCCCCTAGGACGAGTAGCCCCCTCTTGCAAGCTCCTGCTAGAATGGGGCACGGAAAAGCTCATAAAAGCCTCCTCCGCTCTGAGTGACAGGGTCCACACTTTGTCTCCAAAATCTCCAAGTCAACAAGGACAGGGAGGTGATGTGCTTCCATGTAAGGCCGTGCCTTGGGCTTTGCTCCGGGCCCTGGGCTGGGGAGGCCAGGGGAGGGTCAGGAGAGTGGACGCTGGGTCCCAGGTGTGGCCTGCCTGCATGACCACAGGCTGGCTCCTCTCCGTCCCTCTGAGCCCCTGCATGATCTGGGCCTCTGTTATCCCCTGAGCCCATCGGCCACCACTCTCCCTCTGTCTCCCTCACCCCTGCTCTAGCCAAATTCGTCTCTGTGCTATTCCTGCAATACCTGCATGCCTCTCACCTCAGGACCTTTGCACGGGCTGTTCCTGCTGCCTGAAACACTCTACCTCACTTGCCAGTCAAAGAGTTCTGCCAGCAGAGCAGGTAGGACAGAGGAGCAGCCCCATCGCTGCCCATGTCCAGCTGGGTGACCCTGGATGGGCCCTTCACTTCCCGATGCCACGGACTCCTCCTCTGCAAAGCAGGATCTACCAGGAGGGGCTGACGCGAGCAAGAAGCCCACCCGTGGAGCCAGCACAGGGCGAGGACAGAGAAGGCTGTTGGGAACACTTACTTATTTAAAGAAAGAAGATGGTTGTGACGTGACAATAATTCTCAACCCTTCCGTTTCAAAAGCTCCCCCTTTTCTATTGATATGCATTCTTATTAGGTCAGAAATCAGGCTTTATTAATATTTCATACAGAAACTGCCAAGAGTACCTGGAGAAGGAAATGATTAAATAATAGAGAAATAGTAGAAATAGATAGCTCTCTAGATTTAAAGAAAGATGGAAACTCTCAGATGGCCAAGGCCCGCAGCACACCAGAGTTTGGAAAGAACCCATACCTCAGGTTGTCACCATGTTCCTGTCCGCGATCACCTTTGCCAAGAGCAAGTCAAAAACCATTCTGGTGAAAATGCTGAGCCAAGCTGGGACAGGTTACTCCTTCAACACTAAAAGAAGCCGACTACGGGAGAAACTGACTCTCTTGCATTATGATCCAATTGTGAAAACAAAAGTCCTCTTTGTGGAACAGAAGAAAATACGTTCCCTCTAAACAATAGATTGAAAACGAATTTGATTGATAAATGAGAATACTGAGGGTGGGATACTGATTCAGAAACTCTGCAGCATGTAAAAAAAGAAGAGGAAATGGCACGGAATCACTGCCTCCTGTGATTTGAAGGCCATTGTGAAGAAAAACAATGTACTGAAAGAAAGTTCTTCATTTTAGGACATATATCATTGCATCACATTTATTTATCTTTCTGGATATTTTTGTAGCCCTTAATAAAAAATATTAAAATAAAAAAAAAAGAACCCATACCTCAATGTGTTATAGTGAAGTTCAAGAGTGTCAGAGACAGCAAAGTCTAAGGAAGAGAGAGAACCGACCCCATGACGAGGGACCAGACTCAGATCGACACCACGCTTTCCAAGGGACCGAGCGTGTTGAGAACTGACATGAGTTTTGAAGTTTTCACAACTGCACCTGGAACCTGGAGCTTTACATCTGGCCAGCTGGCAACCGAGTATGAGGGGGTGACCAGGACATTCTCACACAGGAGGCCATACGAAGACCCACCCACGGGCAGCAGTCTCGGAGAAAAGACTCAGAGCAGCCATGGAGAGGCCCCAAGACTCACACGATCAAGCGGTGGTCAGATTCCCAAGTGAAGACTGTTGCCTCCGCCCCCAAATCAGTTAATATCAAGAAAGGAGACAGGGGAGGCATGCCCCTAATGACACGATGGTGAGTATGCGGGGGGGGGGGCCACATCGGGGACATGAGGTCACAGTAAGGGTCGTGTCTTGACAGAGAGACATATGGATCACAATTTTCTTTGTAAAAAAGAAAGCATTCCCAGAGAAACACAGCAAAAAGCAGGAGACACGCTGAAACCATAAACTTCTCAATAAAAAGACAGAGACTGTTCGTTGGATAAAACTCAAAATCCAGCTGTAAGCTTTTTACAAGAAAGACAACTGAGCCATAAATCAAAGTAATGAAGGGGAGGAGGGGGTGTATCTGAAATTTGTTGAAGCCGGATGTAGGTCCATGGGAGTTCATTACGCTACTCTGCCTACTTGTGCAAATGTCTGCATCTTTTTTCTTTATAAAATACTTTTTAAAAGAGTATTTTTTTTTAAGATTATTTATTTATTTGACAGAGAGATAGAGAGAGAACACAAGTAGGCAGAGTGGCAGGCAGAGGGAGAGGGAGAAGCAGGCTCTCCGCTGAGCAGGGAGCCAGACGCGGGGCTCGATCCCAAGACCCCAGGATCATGACCTGAGCCAAAGGCAGCTGCTTAACCGACTGAGCCACCCAGGTGCCCCTAAAAGAGTATTTTTTAAAAAAGATTTATTTATTCATTTTAGAGAGAGGGAGAGCAAGCAAGCGCGGGGGAAAGGGGAAGGAGCAGAGGGAGAGGGGGAGAATGTCCCAAGCAGACCGTGCAGAGCGTGGAGCCTGATGTGGGGCCCCGACGCAGGGCTCGATCTCATGACCCTGAGATCATGACTTGAGCTGAAACCAGGAGTCGGATGCTTAATGCACTGCGCCACCCAGGCTCCCCTAAAAGAATGTTTTTAACTAAGATTTCTCTCTTCTCCAAAAGTCCAAGACAGCTGTGAATTGCTAATTTTTACACTGTACCCATCACTCGAACTTTCAAAAATGGCTAAATAGAAACGAGCTTATAGGAACAGCTTTTATTGCGTAGAGATACAAGCATGCCCAATACCTCTGGAAATGCCCCAAACTTCTCTCGAGAAAGATCACTGTAAATTGTCAGGGGTGAAAAAAGAATTGTGTGTTTGAATCGACCTTTTAAAATTAAACACAAATACATACAGAGACTCAAATATCATACCTATAGGCCTATTTCTACGTGTGTACCCTCACAACGCTCCCCAAAATCTTAATCTTGAGGCCATCAACAAGAATGCTAATAACGGTTGCCTCTGGATGCTGAACTCACACAAGGCTCCTTTTTATGCTTTTCCTTTCCCTCCGAAAAGATCATGTGTCCCGAGCTGCATGTACAAAGTCATCTTTATTAATCAGAGTCCTAGGCCATGGCCAGTGGGAGCCTGTGATGGTTGCAGATAGGGGGCATTCCTAGCCCAAAGGAAAGAAACCCAAGCGCTGGGTCAGCCTGGCAGGCTGATCCCTTGGCAAGCCTGATTTTCATCGGTTTTGGAAACAGCAAACATCATTGGTGGAGCCCATTAGGACAACCACCGGGGACCCAAGAAGAGGACCATGAGTCCACGCCCACCAGGCGGGCAGGGGTGGGGCTCTGCTCCCATCCCCCCCCCCTTCCGTCCGCTGAGGGCATTCCGGAGGGACACCGCCCCTGTGAATTTTCAATATTCGCTGTGCTGTCCCATGTGGAAGCTAAATCCATCTGTGGCTACTGAGCACCTGAAACATGCCCAGTGTGGCCGAAGAACTGAATTTTTCATTTCATTGATCTTTAATTAATTTAAATTTAAACAGCCATGGATGGATCTTGAAAACATGATGCTAAGTGAAAGGAGCCAGGCATAGAAGGCCACACATCGTCGGATCCCATTTCATAGGAAATGTCCATGGTAGGCAAATCCATGGAGACAGAAAGTGGATCAGTGGTTGCCAGGGAGTGGGAGGAAGTGGGAGTTAGAAATGGCTGCTAGGGAGGGAATGTTCTGGACTCAGGTAGTGAGAAGATGGTGGCATGGCATGGTGATTATCCTAAAAACGACTGAAGTGCATACTTTAAAAGGGTGCATTTTATTTTTTTTTAAAGATTTATTTATTTATTTGAAAGAGAGAGTGCACACGAGCAGGGGGGAGGGGCAGAGGGAGAGGGAGAAGCACACTCTCCGCTGAACAGGGAGCAGGACCCCGGGGTTCATGACCTGAGCCAAAGGCAGATGCTTAACCGACTGAGCCATCCAGGTGCCTAGAAGGGTGCATTTTATGTTGTGTGAATTATATCTCAATTTTAAAAAACTACAAATAAATTTTTAAATAGCCACATGGGTTAGTAGCTATTACATTGGACAGCACAGTTCTGTAAGCTTTCGAGGAGGGGTCCAGGCCTTTGATCATCCCCTCTCACCCCAAATTCATGCCTCCCAGCCCTAGTGGGGCTGCTTAGGGGTCTTTCCTGCCTTTCATGGACTCCTCATCCCCCGCCCCCCAGTGCCTCCACGCCCCCTTGTTCCCGCCCCAGCTGCAGCTTCTCTGACCCCTACCCATGATCCATGGTGTCCCTGGGCTCCTCACCTGCTGCCCCTGACCCGGGGGCAGCCTCCTCCCACCAGCTCTGCGTCCTCCCTCCTCCAAGGTCTCCTGCAGGGACATCTCCTCCATGCTCCCTCCGCACTTGGTATGGTGACCCTCAGGTACCTTTACTTGCCACACTCTTCCTATTATTTTGCTCAAAACACACCTTGCAGGGCTATTTTCCCTTTGGGCTTTCAGAGGAGGGGGCATCTAAGGCAGGAAGCCACCCCCACCGGCCCCCTCGCTGGCCGCCCCCCCCCCCCCCCCCCCCCCCCCGCCTCCTCTGACCCCCGCCTGCCGGGGGTGTGGCCTCGGCGCTGAGCACAGGGCTGGGCGGGGCCCCACGGGCACAGATCTGCCGTACAGACGGTGGACAGCCACGATGACACTGTCACGCCTGGTTAGCTGTCCCCGAGGTGCCTTCAGGCCCATTCACTCCCGGGCTTCTGGGCTGAGCTCTCCGCCTGGGCACAGCCCGTCCGCCTTGGGAGGGGAAGGAGGGAAGGTCTGCAAGGCCCCCTCTCAGGACCAGCCGCCCATGGGTGCTTGACGGCTCCTGCTTCCCTAAGCCTGAGTTAGGGAGGGCTCCCTGGAGGTCCCGGGTCCTGCTGGCCACCTGCTCCCAATCCAGCATTTCCCACCTGAGAGCCCCCACCACAAGGTGCGCACAGCCCAGGGGGACCGTGGGGGGACCTGCTGACTCGGAGGGGGAGGGGGCGGAAGGAGAGAGGCCCCGCTGAGGGTGGCAGTTCTCCCCACCGCAGGCGGCCAGCACCAGCAGGACTGGCTGACCCCCAAAGCCTACCCGAACCCGGTGCAAGAGTTGGGGGCAAGCACGTGTGAAAAGGTGCTTCGCTAAATACAACAGAAGGCGGCATTGTTTGCCTGCGCCTCGGCCAGGCCAGGTCTGGAAGGGATTCCTGGTAGGAGCACTGATGAGGGCTTACCAAATTCTCAGCACAGCGAGGACCCGGTGATTGATGCAGAGAAAAACATTTTCACCAGCTCCCTCATCTGGTTTGTATTAAGAGATTTCCATGCTTGGATTTTTTTTTTTCCCCCAAGGTGAAATTGGGCTATTGGTTGGGAGCGGAGAAACCACGGAGGGGGACAGGCAGCTGGGTGGGGGGAAGCCTGACTGAAAGAGGGAGGAAGCCCCCTACCCTCTAGGCCAGCAGGAGACCGAGGCCCAGCCCGGCGGGTAACCCAGTGATGATGGAGGTGCTGTGACTGGTGACCGGCTTCCTTTCTCACTTTATTAAAGTCACAGTGGGGTTGGCAGCAGCAAAGGGGGTCCCTAGGAGCCCTCCTCTGAAGGCAGTGCCACCGCACCCCCTCGCCCCCCTCGCCCCCTCGCCCCATGCCACGGCCTTGCCCCTTCCTGCCTTGTCTTTCCCCAGCACCAGCAGCATCTGATGTATCCAGAAGCTTCCCTTTCTGTCTGTCGTCTGTCGCTCTGCTGCAGCAGGTAAGCCCCGGAGGACAAAAGGGTGGCTGACTGTCAATGAAGGACTGACCCAGTCGGGCCTTCTCCGGCCGCCACCTGGGCGCGGGGCCTGTGTGGCTCCAGCCAGATGGGGGGTGATCCTTCAGCTTCCCCCTGGGCTCCTCTCTCCCTCCCAGGCCTGGAGAGGTTGGGGGGAAGCCAGTGCCCCACCCCTCCCCTCCGCCCAGGGCCTCAGCTCCAATCATGTCTCTCTGGCTATTCAGGTCCTCAGGTTCTCGGACTCTCCTTTCTGGGCACCCACGATCAGATTACGAAGCAGAGCGGGCTGAGCCCACAGACCCTAGCCTGGGGCACACTGTTCTCCTGCCTAGAATGACCGTGAGCATTTCCCACTTAGCCGGCTTCTACTCATGCCTCAGGGACGAATGTCCCTTTCACCTCCTCCAGGAAGCCTTCCTGGTCCTGCCCTGCTGTTCCTCCTTGCTCCTGGCCCCACCTTGCTCCGAAGCATAGTCTATTTCTGCATGATTTCTTCACCTGGAGAGAGCTTGACACATAGGGGGGGGCCTGAAGTGGGGGTGTACAGGTTGGGGTGAATCTGAGAGAGAACAGTGTGTCTACAGTGGGGTAAGCCTGAAGCCGCGGGAGTCAGGGACCAGGCTTGGGGTCACACTGAGGATTTGACCCTGCTGGGGGGAGTGATGACATGATGCTTGGCACCTGGGCCACATTCTGTATCCCAGGCTGTTAGCGATGGGACTGCGTCCCTCCCAAATTCCTCTGTTGAGGCCCCAACCTCCAGGGGCCCTGGTCATGAAGGTAATTAAGAGGTAATCAAGATATAATGAGGTCATAAGCACGGGGCCCTAATCCAATCTAATCCAATGGGACTGGTGTCCTTAAAAGAGGAGGGCTCTAGCTCTCTTTCCACCACAAAGAGAACCAGCGGGAAGATGGTTGCCTATAGGCCAGGGAAAGAGCTTCCAATGGGAACCAACTTGGAGGGTTCCCTGATCTCGGACTTTCAGCCTCTGGAACTGTGAGAAAGTAGATTTCTGTGGTGAGAGCCCTTCAGTGTGGGGTGCGAGGTGGTACAAAACCTCAGTGGCCTCAGGCATTCAAATATTTATGAAGAACGATAATTCGCAATAAAAGAAGGATTTAATTAATAGGGAAGATACGGAAGCCCAGAACTTTCTTTCTTTCTTTTTTTTTTAAGATTTTATTTACTTATTTGAGAGAGAGAGTGAGCGACAGAGAGAGCACAAGCAGGGGAAGAGGCAGAGGGAGAGGGAGAAGCAGACTCCCTGCTGAGCTGGGAGCCCGATGAAGGGCTCGATCCCAGGACCCTGAGATCATGACCTGAGCTGAAGGCAGAGGCTTAACCGACTGAGGCACCCAGGGGTCCCAGGAAGCCCAGATCTTTCAAACTCTTGTCTCTTTCCAACATACCATCAAGACAAACCTCTCCATTTTTTCCAGCAGAAAGGGAGAGATGAAGCACCCGAGCTTTGAGAAGGGTCATTGGTTTCCCCACGGCCTAATAGACAAACTCATGATAAAAACTTTCCAAAGACAAGTCAGATGTCCGAGGCTGTCACTTTGTAGGCCGCGGTCGGATGCCCAGCAGGTGTCAGGACAAGATCAACCCCATCACCGGCCCAGCTTGTTGAGAGGGAGGTCTCCACCCCAAACGCTCCAACAGGCCTGTTTGTCCATCCTCCCCACACTGTTTTGCAAAGAAAAGAAAAGAAGATGTTTTCCATTTGAAAAAACAAGAAATGCTGGCAAAGCTGAGAGGCAGGGCACTCTCCGCACTACCGAAAGAAAGAACACAGGACAACCCCCTTAGAAAAACAATTTGGCCCCCTATTTTCAAAATCTAAAATGCTATGTCCTTTGATCTAGCAATTCTACTTCCATGAATTTGTCCTCAGGTAGACTTCCCCATGTGCACACAAAAGCAGGACGCACCGAGGACTCGCTGCAGCATCGCGTTTCAAACAAAGGACAAAACAACGCAAACGCCCACTAACTGGAGACTGGCGGGGTAAATTATGACAGACTCCTGCAAGGAAATTCTAGGCAGCTTTTGAAAAGAATGAAGCAAAATGAAGCCATAAACGTACTAAGAGGAACCATAAATTTCTTTTATAATCTCTGATTTGAGAAGGCCCTTTTATATACGACATGAACCTCAAACTGTAAAATAGACGGATAAATGGGACGACATTCCCATTTCTTTCTTTTATTTATTTTTTTTGCATGACCCAAAAGAAAAACAAAAGAAAAACCGAATCTATCAAAGGAAAAGCATAAAACGGTGAGAACATGTTTCTAACTCATAGGATAATTTTCTTTTCTTTTTTTTTTTTTAAGATTTTATTTATTCATTTATTTGAGAGAGTGAGAGAGAGAGAGAGCACATGAGAGGGGGGAAGGTCAGAGGGAGAAGCAGACTCCCTGCCGAGCAGGGAGCCCGATGCGGGACTCGATCCCGGGACTCCAGGATCATGACCTGAGCCGAAGGCAGTCGCTTAACCAACTGAGCCACCCAGGCGCCCGGATAATTTTCTTAAAGCATTCCTGCAAATCGGTAAGAAAAAGATGAACAATCCAGCGGGAGAATGGACCAAGGATCTGATTGGACAATTCACAGAAAAGGAAATAGAAGTTTCTCTGAAGTATATGGGGGAAAAAATGCTCAACCTTCATCAAAGAGAACTACAAATTAAAACTCTCCTGGGATATCGTTTCTCATCTCTTAGAATGATGTCTAATGAGCTACAGTTGATCTTTGACCCACACAGGTCTGAACTGCATGGGTCCACTGACATGTGGATTTTTTAAAAAATAAATACAGCATACTGCTGTACATGTATTTTCCCTTCCTTATGATTTTCTCAATAACATTTTCTTTTCTCTAGCTTACTTGATTGTAAGAATTTATTGTACTTTATTGTGTTAATTGACTGTGTACGTGATCAGTAAGACTTCTGGTCAACAGCAGGCTATTAGTAGTTAGGTTTTTGGGGGGAGCCCAAAGTTATACGTGGATTTTTTTGGCATCCTTAACCCCCATGTTGAAGGGTCAACTGTGGGACCACGTTGCTTAGCCAGGACCCAGGAATCGTGTTCTCTTCTGCAAGGCTGAGGACAGTAGAAAAGGAATGGGTACTATCGTGTCACAGATGCTTTGATCCAGAAATCCTACTCGTAGGAATTCATCCTTCAGCTGTATGCACCCACCAGGCCATTTAATGCAGTGGTTCAAAACTCCATCTGAGAGACAAAAATATTTCAGATATTCTATGAAGTGGAAACAAGGGAGAAAACAGTGTGTGTGCTGTGCGTTACCCTCGAGTTAACAAAAGAGCAGGAAAAGACTGTATTTATACATGTTTGGACGGGCTGCATTTACACCCTTGGAAGGAAGGCTGGGAGATGTCTGGGAAGGGTAACTTGGCTGCTAAAGGACCAGGGATGGAAGGGACTCTCATCCCTGGAGGCTTTTTTATGCCTTTGGAGTCTTGAATTGGAAATATCTGGCCACAATGAGGCAGATCTGTATGTTCCGATATGGGATGATTTTCAACTTCCTCGACGTGTAAAAGGCAAGGTGCCGAGCATGCTATGACATGGACAAACTTTGAAAACATTGCATTACATGCAAAAAGCAGGCACCAGAGAGAACATATTGTGTGATTTCCATTTATAGGAAGTGTCGAGAATAGGCAAGTTTATAGACATGGGGTAGATTAGTGGGTAGGGGATTTCTTTTGGGGGTGATGAACATGGTCTAACATCGGCTCTGGTGATGGCTGCATAACTCTGTGAATCTACTAAAAACCATCGACTTGTACACTTCAAGTGGGTGGAGTGCACGGTATATGAATCATATCTTAGCGAAGCTTTAGTCCAAAGAAAAAGGCCAGGTGCAGACCAGTGTGTAAAGCATACCGTAGCTTGTCTAAAAGAGGGGCATCTGTTTGTGAGTTACGGTATGGACACAGGAAATGAGTCCTCCTGGAACAGGGAAGGAGAAGGGGGCTGCTCATCACAAGCTACGGGGGTCCCACGGCCTGAACCTCAAAGCCTGGCTGCCATGATAGGAGCCACGGAGGGAAAAGTGCACTCATCTAAGGTTCAAAATGATGACGGCCTTTTCCGGCAGCGTGGAGGACGGGGCTTTGCTGGCTGTCCCAGGCAGTGTGTAGTCCCCAGGGGCAGGCCTCCCCGGGGACCCCTGCAACAAGGCTGGTGAGGACAGGGTGAGGACAGAGTAGTGGGAGCTCAGAGAGGCTAAACAACTTGCCTAAGCCACACCGACACATCAGCGCTGACCCTGCACATGACGCAGGGTCTTCTATTTAGCATTTCAAATGCTCATTCCAACGCAGTTGCCCTCTGGTCTGCAGAAATGAATGGTGCAGAGAGCAGTCTGGGAACAGGCATGCGCCCTGCTGCTTCAAGTGCAACTCTCTGGAGCCTGGTAGGATTAGAAACGGACTACTTGCCTCCCATCGGAGCTTATGGGATCCAGTGCCATCACCCCTCCCCTTCCTCCCCTGCCCAACATCCCCTTCAACTCCCGTTGCCTCCACCTCCTATAAGGAGCAGGGTCAGCTAACGCTCCCTGGCACTTATTACGTGCCTGACAGTTGGCATCCGTTGCTTGTTCGATCTTCAGGAAGTTTACCTCCAAACCCTCTCAATAAGCCTTGTGAACACCAATACAGAGCCCAGTGTTTCCAATCAAAGTTCCACTTCATGGGTAAGGTATTAGGGAGAAGCTGTGTAAGATAGGACTTCTGGGAGAGTGGCAAGACAGTCAGGGATCTCAAGTCGGGGGACCTTCTTGGTCATCTAGCTCAACCTTCCACCAAGCATGGAAATGTGTCCATCCATCTATCCATCCATGCCTCCACACACCCACCCGAGCACCCATCTACCCATCCATCCACCCATTCATCTATACACCCATCCATCCACCCATTCACCCATCCATCCACCCAGCCATCTATCTATCTATCCATCTATCCATCCACCCACCCATCTACCCACCCATCCATCCATTCATCCATTCATCCATCCACCCGTTCACCCATCCATCCACCCAGCCATCCATCTATCTATCCATCCATCCATCCACCCACCCATCTACCCACCCATCCACCCATTCATCCACCCATCCATCCATCCATCCATCCATTCATCCATCCATCCATCCCTTCATTCATCCATCCAACCTTTATTTAGCATCTACCCTATTGTCAAGCAGTGGACCCTATATATATAGGACCCAGAGATATAATGCTGATTCACATGTTGTCCTACTCATGAAGCCAGTTTAATGGGGTTCAATTCAGCATCTTTTCCATAATGGCCTTGAAGCCTGTGTTTGCTTACTTCTCATGCTGGGGAACTCACCACTGGACAAGGAATCCCATTCTATGTCATGGGACACTTGGACTGTTCACCCCCTTCGTTTCCTAGTTGAGAAACTTGGCCCTAGGCAAAGGACTACATGGCTGAGCTCATACCACACACCAGTGGCAAAGCTGGATATCTGACTCACTGCTGCTTCTTCCCATCGGAGCTCTCTGCGCTGCGGTGTGTTGCCTGCGGGTATTATTTGAGATACTAAAGCATTAAAAATTCATAAGAAGTTGACGCTGGTGACCAGAACTTCTATTTAGCATTTCAAATGCATAGCATACTGACAGCTGACTATGTAAGTGCAAAGTCAGACAAAATCAATTTCTCTTTTCTTCTTAAAAAATTTTTTTTTTTAAAAAAGAGATTGTGTCTCCCCACCCTAGCCCCAGGCCCCCTGCTCCAGGAGATTGTGTCTTTGATCCCAGGCTCCAACAGGGGGCCTGGCATGCAGATTGTCTAAGGAGCAAGAGAAAGAGTTGGGACTTTTGGCCTCAGGCTCTGGTCCCTGCTTAGGCCCCAGTGATCTGTCCAATTTGTCCCTCTGAGCCTGTTTCCAAACCAGGATCCTCGTGCCCCTTCTCCAGATAACCTGAGATACTACATATAAAAAAGGACTAATGTAGAGCCTGACATTAATGAGTGTCAACAGCAAAAGCCAGGTTGGGTTTTTCAACAGAGGCCTTTGAATCGAATTAAAGTATTGTCTGAATCCTGCAGAAGAAAGGAACAATGAAGGAAGCCCTTTACAGGATGCTGACCCCTACCCCTCTGCTCTTTCAGTCCCTAATTGCATTAAGCACTGAGTTCCCTCCCTGGTGACCCTGGGCTGCCCAGCAGGAAGTGACCTTGAGGCCCCGCCTGCCCAGAGATCTGCTCCCTGAAGTCCGGATGATGTGTCCCCTCAGATGTGACCCCGGCCTTCTCACGGGCTTCCCGGTCCAGCCCGGCCCACCAGAGAATGCTTTTTCTGTGCTCTTCTGAAAGACCCACCACCTCTGAGCTTGGTGCGGGGGAGCAGGCTGTGCCCAGAGGAGCGGGCCAGCGAGGCCGCAGGGCTGGGGCGGGGGCAGCCACGTCTCTGAGAGCATTTACAGTGAAATGAGGTTAGGCAGGGTCAGGCGAGGCAGAGATGTGGGGTCTTGCTGAGAGCAACACACTGAGGAATGACACACCTCTGAGGTTTGAACCATCCACTTGGGAAACTCTTCAGCGACTTCTTTAAAAGAAAACATATTTTGGAATTTTGGTCTGATGATACCACAAGGAAGGCAAGGCGGCCTGACTCCTAGGGTAGAGCCAGGCTGATGACGAGTGTGCCCTCGATTTCAAAATGTTGGCTCCAAGTATAAAGGAATGTACCCGTCTGCGGAAATGCTCAGTTTTTATTTTGCCTAATGTCATGTCAGATTTAAAAGATGTGAATACGTGTGTATGTTTAAACATGATATACCCACGTCAAATGTAATACATGTTTCAGCAACCCACACACATATAAAATATTTACACACATGATACACTTTTCAGATGCCTGCTTCTTTATAAAAGTCCCGATGACAAAAAACATTTAAACCAAAGGGAGAAAATGAGCCCTGATTCCATGATCTTCACATGACGAGGGTTACAAGTGAGTGCCTTTTGTTGTGGGACAGATGTCATGTCAGTGTGTCAAATGGAAGACTTCTGATGTGTTCTAGAAGAGTCAGGGGGGATCTATGGGGAGAGAAAGCACAGAGGGAACAGCTGTGTGCAGAGTGGAAAGGGCTTGAGCTTTATAGGGGGTCACACCTGGCTTTGCTTCCAGCACGGAAGTCATTATTGGTGTGACGGTGTGACCTTGGGCAAGTCCATGAGCTTCAGTTTCCCCCAGTGACCCAGATGGGTTTCTGCACAGAAGACGGAGCAGGGCTATGAGGGTTCCCAGGGGTGGGGGGAGAAGAGAGAGCAGGGGAGGTGGAGGGAGGAGGGTGGGGGGCTGTGAAGAGTGGTGTCGGGGCGTAGGGGTGGGGTTAAGGGTGAGTTACGGAAGCAGGAAAGCTTGAGGCCAGACCTGGTGGGAGACATGCAGCGCCCCAGGGCCCCCAAAGTCACAGGGCTTTGGCGACAGCTCCAATTACCTTCTGTGGTCCCCATAAACTACCCAGTGTCCTGGGATGCCAGCCCTCTGACATACAAACCACATCTCCCAGAGACAGCCCCTCCAACCTCCCACCCACCCTCCCCTCCCCCCCCGGCCCAGAAATGGCCTCAAATTCTTTGTCAGTCCCAGTGTAGGAATTTCTGGTTAGGAAAATGTAACCACTGTGAATTTCACAGAAGGTGGCACAAGAATAGAAACTGCTAGATGATTTCCAAGGAAACATAAATTTATCGCATTTGTAAAATCTCTCCCCAGTGGGGACAGGTCCATTTAAAGTGGTGGCAGCTGTGAGGAGGTGACGCACGCAGCCAGGTTCTCCCGCCCGTGAGAGCCACACATCCCCCGGGAAGCCTGGCGGGGCCTCACGCGAGGGAGGTGAGGTCCTACGTGGGAGCTGATCTCCTGCTTGGGCAGAGGCCACGCATCACCCGGCAAAGAGCGTGGGAACAGGCAGCATGCAGATCCAGCTCCGAATCCCTCACACGGTGCTAGCTGGATGACTCGAGGCAAACGCCTCTCTGAGCCTCTGTGTTCCTGCCCTGAAAGTGGGCATTATTATACCCGCTTCATTGGGCCACAGAGAGGACTGAATGAAAAACAGATTACAAACTCACACGTGGGGCGCCTGGATGGCTTAGGCGGTTAAGCGCCTGCCTTCGGCTCAGGTCATGATCCCAGGGTCCTGGAATCGAGTCCCACATAGGGCTCCTTGCTCCCTGCTTCTCCCTCTACTCCTCCCCCCTGCTCGTGATCTCTTTCTCTCTCATGCTCTGTCAAATAAATGAATAAAATCTTAAAAAAAAAAAAAAAAGAAAAAGAAACTCACACGTAAGACCCAGCCCACAGAGGTGTTCAGGACGTGGTGTCCTTGTCATACTCAAGGCAGGCATCACCACGTCCTGCTGTTTCTGCGATGAAATCCTTTGGGGAAGCAGTAAGCTCAGAGAGCTGTAGATGCTCTAGGTCCTTGGACTGGAAATTGGCCAATAGAGCAAATGTGATCGGGGCTTGAACAAGAACAAGTTCTGTGGTCTTTCTTAGGTCACCAGGATAGTGGAGAATGATGGGAAGATTTGTTGACACTCAGCTTCAGAGTCAGCAAACAGGACTGGACCGCACTTGTCAAGGACACACTTGGGTCCCATCTTCGTCATCTCAAGCCAAGGCTACCCAGAGCTGCTCTGAGAGTCTGTTTTGGGAGCTTTAATCATTCTTGTGCCATCTGCACCATTTTTATAACCCTTTTTTCCTTTAAACTAGCTTTTCTTTCTTTCCTTTTTTTTTTTAAGATTTTATTTATTTGAGAGGGAGAGACAGAGATAGCGAGAGAGAGCATGAGCAGGGAGGAGAGGGAGAATCAGACTCCCCGCTGAGCAGGGAGCCCGACATGGGGCTCGATTTCAGGACCCTGAGATCATGACCCGAGCCAAAGACAGACATTTAACCGACTAAGCCACCCAGGCGCCCCTAACCTATGACTTTCTTTTTTTTTAAAAAGATTTTATTTATTTGACAGAGAGAGAGACAGCGAGAGCAGGAACACAAGCAGGGGGAGTGGGAGAGGGAGAAGCAGGCTTCCTGCTGAGCAGGGAGCCGGATGTGGGGCTCGATCCCAGGACCCTGGGATCATGACCTGAGCCGAAGGCAGACGCTTAATGACTGAGCCACCCAGGCACCCCTAACCTAGACTTTCTTACTGAAAGAAATATGTTTGGAAATGAAACTTCCATTGCAACCACTATCACAAAAGGAAAACCGGCCTCCCGTGCCATAAGATGGTTATTGTTAAAATAATACACAATGCAAGCTACATCATCCAACAGAGTTCCAGCCAAAACCCTTGCCTGAGAGCACTGAGCCTAAGGTCTGAACCATTTGCAAAGAGGGAGACTACCACATATCAGAGGAGCATCAAAGACACAGTAGGACCAAACTGAGATTGATCTCTTGGACCAGCTGGGAGGACTGAAAGAGCCTTGAACATGGGCTTTTTTATGTGGAGTTCCTGTCCTTTGATATTGAATTAGTGCTCTTGTGTCCTCGCTCTGAGATGCTGCCCTGGTGGAAATGTGGGTACACTGGGCCTGAGGAACGCATAAACGGATGTTCTTGGATTCCCTTCATCCCACATCCCCTGTGTGCACGTTTCCTCCTGCGTGACTCTTATCCCCACTTCTGTGCCTTTCCTCCTGCAGCCTCCCCTGGGACCTCCACTTTGAGCCTTCCTATGTCCCTCTGCATCTCCAACCCTGACTGCTCCCCACTCCACTCTTGGGGTCACCCATGCCAAGCTGGACCCTCGTCCCCTGGGGGAGACCCAGCCACCCCCAAGACAGGCGCTTTCATATAGGTGCATTCACTCGTGTGGGGCCCTCCCCTGGTTGGTGGCCAGGCGGCCTCCTCATCCTGACTCCGCCTTCCCTCCAAGGGTCTTCCCACCATCTCACTCTGGAACTCTCTCTGCAAACCACAAGCTGAAATAACACAGGGAGCTACAGGCACTGGGTCTAGGAGTTACAGAGATAAAAGAGTTTTGATTTTTACACAAAGGCATCCCTCTTCCTCTCCTGGGGATGTGGGGTCATTATGACCAGCAGCAAGGAAGCTTCCCAGGTCTGGCTCCTTCGAGGTGACATAATGCAGGTGTCACAGGGATGTGGAGGAGAAAACATGTTATCCTTCCTTCCTTCCTTCCTTCCTTCCTTCCTTCCTTCCTTCCTTCCTTCCTTCCTTCCTTCCTTCCTTCCTTCAGTGTTTACTGAGTCCTACCTGGGGCCAATCACTGTTCTGACTGGCTGTGACTTTAACCACACCAGCCCGACTCTGGTCCAAATGTCTCCTTCTCAGACAAAGAACCTGGACATTTTGTCCACCTGTCTGAAGTCCAAATGCAACAGGATTAAACGGGTCATGCAGGAGACCTGCTTGGTGGGCAGCTGGTACCTGGGGGGCCCTGATGCTCACTGTCAGCTGGTCACAGAGCCCACGGGCTCTTTGCTTCCTCATCTGCTCTAGACATTGGACCCACATCCCTGTCTGGCTCACCACCTGGAGTTTCTAGAATCTTCTGAAAATGGGGACAGGTCTGACGATCCATCCCATCCTCTGTGCCTCCTCAGAGACACAGCCCTATTTCTATAGTCACATGAGCAAGTTCTTTCCACGCTCTGGGCCCAGGTCATGTGGACCTAAAGACTCAATTCATGTGGTGGGATTCATCCCATGCTTTTTTTCGCACCTGCTCTGTGACAGAGACTCTTCCTCTTACAACCTCCTCCCGCACCCCTTTTCCACGTCCCTCTGCACTGCTGTCCATCAGATACTCATGCTGAGGCCCCGAGCATCCTCTGTTCCCCATCCTCTGTCCCCACTGCTGTCTGCTAATCCTACGTCTGGGGTCCCTAGCCCCATGTCTGGCTCTTTGATCTTCTCCTTATGCCAAGCAGGCTTTTAAAAACCAAATGTGCTCTTCTGCACATTTTTTGCCATCCCTGGGCCTGTTTTCTGGGCTGTGGCCCAGCTCCTGTCCCTCCCATGTACACGTACACGTACATACACACACACACACACACACACACACACACACACACACATCCTTTCTGAGTCCGAGAAATGCAAGCCTGCCCATCCCCCACCCTTGGAGAGAGGCCTTTGGTTTGTCTTCAAACACCCTGACATCTGCTTTCCTAATTTCCAAGACAGGAATCTTTTGGTTTGTGGGATGGTTCGCTGCAGGTCCCCAGGACAATGAGCTAAGGATGGGGTTGGCCCACAAGGGGTGGAGAGGACACAGTCTTGCCGCTGAAACATAGGGGACTGGTCACTTGGTAGTGCCGGGGGTCATGCCCATTCCTCATAGGCTCTGTCTGCATGGTCTTGCCCCTCCCATCTCTAATGCCAAAGGACACTAGATTACCTTTCTAGAATGGGGGGAGTAGAAGAGGAGGGGGAAGGCCCTTGGGAATCATATGATCCAGCAGTTACACCTTTAATTAGCGGAATTACCGGGGCAGACTTCCCTGTCCCCACCCCAGAGAGAGCCACGGAGTCTGGGGGATGGGTCTCAGGCACCTGGATCTCTAAAAAGCATCCTAGCCCCTATGACTGCTGAGAAGCCCCTCTGGGAGCCCCCTCACTCCGCACGGGGTGCCAACAGCTAGGATTCCAGCGTGAGCTCACGGAGCTGCCCGGGACCCGGGCTCCTGCGTGCCCGGCCCCGTATTCCCATACGGTCGTGCTGACTGCAGGCTTGGAAGCCCCGCGCTGGGGGGCTGCTTCCTTCCACAACCCTCATAAAGACAGCCTGGGCTTATTGAGCAACAGGGACCATGCTGTCCAGCCAATAAACAGATGCCCAAACAGATAAATCAATGAAGCCATAAACCGCAGGGGCCATAACAATCTCCTTACAATTCTTCTTTGGGGGTGGGCTCTGCAATGTTGCTTTGTGTTATTTTCTTTTCAAATAAGCAAAATTGTTTTCTTGGGACTCTGTCCAAGAACATTAGATAAATAGCTGTGATCCAGCTGCTTGCAAGAAATCCTGTTGGGGCAGACAGTGTGGGAGAGTGAGGCTGTGCTTTGATGTGCAGGGTGGGGGCACCCTGGGGCCATGGGGGCCTTTTGTGAAAGCCCCAGGCTCCACAAACTCTGGCTCAGCTTCCCCATGGGGCCCCTCCTCCTCCTCCCCGCCACGCTCACACGTGCTGGATCTGACCAGGTACTTCCCTCCCTCAGCCCACAGCCCCCTGTGTCCCCTTGATGCTTTGGGACCAAGTTACGAGGCTCCTGGCCGGTGTCAAGGTGTGGCCCAGGGCGTCCCCGTCTCTATCGCATGGCTGGGCTCTGCCCACTGACCGGTCGGCAGCCACCCAGGTTTGCAGGGACCCTTTGCCCTCCTCAATGGCTCTATGTCCTCTTTGCACTTTGGGGCAGACCCTTGAGTTTCCCGTATTTCCCCTGGAAAGCCGCTCCTCCAAGCCTAGCTCTATCCTCACCTTCCCTCCCCCCGCCCCCAGAGAAGCCCCTCCCTGACCCCACATGGGGGCCCGACAGGCCAGACCCCTCAGGGGTCTGCTTCTTCCATGACTGTGGGGCTCGTCGAGGGTAGAGCCTGGGTCCCCTCTGGCTGGGCTGAGCATGGCAGGAAGGGCAGCAAGGGCTTTGGAGGTAGACACATGGGGTTCGAATACCACTCCCGCTCTCAGCAGCTGGGTCACTCCATAGAGCTTGTGACATGATCTGCTGCCATGCATCCTCCCAGCCTGCTCCCTCCCTCCATCAGAGCGGGTATCCCATCTGATAAGGGTCCATCTCCCCTCCCAGCCTGGGAGTCCGTGCAGCGGGGTGGGTCTCATTCCTCTCTTCCCCCCAAGCCGGGTCCAGAGGGTGGGACTCTGCTGGCTGCAGGGGCTGTTCCCAGCCCTGCTTGCTGCCCCTGCCTGTGGCTGGGGTTCCCTCTGCACCCCGTGGTGGGCATCACCCCAGGGCACTCGTCACTTTTACTCTGAACCCCTGCGCGTTCAGCCTCACCTGGCTGCTGGGTCCATGGCCCCAAATCTCTTCTCCCTCTCCTCACCATCTCCAGAGCTGGCCCCCATGTGCCCGTCTTGTTCACCCACACTTCCCTTTACAGCACCCCATCTGACCTGGCAGGCCATCTCCCACCCTGGCCCCGAGAGGGTGCTTTCCTCCACCCCTCTTCAATCACCCATCACTGTGACTAGTCCCCGTGTCTCTCTGTCTACGCCCTACCCACTTCCAGCTTCCTCTAGGACCCAAACAGCGCCCTGCTCTGGACCCATGATGCAGCCACATGGAGCTCCTGCAGCCTCCCCGGAAGCCTCTTCCTCCCCTGTTCTGAGCTTGTCAGCATCAATAGCTACCGTGCTGGCCCAGAGCAGAAGTCCAATAAAGACTTTTCTGAGTCTCGCAGGGAGTGGGGTCCCGCCCTCCTCCACGGCCTAAGTGACCCGTTTTGGGCGAGGAGTCAGGATGCCAGACTTCCTGGCCATAGCAGCCGGGCTGGGCTGTGTATACCCAGCTTTGCCAGCATTCTGTCCAGGCCTGGAATGGGGTGGGCACTTGGTAAGTGTTTGTCGAAAGTCTTGCACAGTATGCATCTCAGACCCCACTCTGAATGGGTTTGGGTCTGCATGTGAAGCAGTCCATTTGCTATCAGACAAAACTCAGTTGTGGTCAGGCCAAAATTTTTCTGATGGCCAAATCATTATCTGATGATTTCGCTGGAATATAAATCAGCACGATCTCGATCTGCTTGGAAACACCCGATGGCATTCCCTCCAAGTCGTTTGATGATGTCCAGATGTCGGCTGCTGCTGTGAACTGTATTTTCTGTAATTAAGCTGACAGGAGCTCCATGTTTGACAGGGGGGTTTGGCCGTGAGCAGGTCAGCTCTCCGTGTGCCCTGTTTCTCCTCTGGAGCACGGAGGGAGCACCAGCTGGCTTGACAGCGAGTTCCTGTACAAGGTGGAATGATGCCTGTTTTTCTGAGGCAGGCTATACTCTGAAATCAAGTACTCTGCACATTTATATAGAGCTTGGAGCCCCCTGTAGCCTGGGTGTGCTCCCTGTGGCCTGGGACACCTGGCCTTACCACAATGCTGAAGAGGAGACCCAGAGGTGGTTATCAGTTCCCACTGGATAAGCTGGGAGCCTTGAAGTATTAGGGAGGCTGGGGTTCAAATCCAAGGTCAGGCAGGCTCCTGGGGGCTCGTCTTATTCTGTGGCCAAATAATTGCCGGCTACCATCCTACAACTGTGTCTTTTCTTTCTAGTACACCCATCAAATGTGTCCTCTTCCCACTTTGGGGGACTTCTTGCTCCTTCCTAAATGCAGAAACTGTCCCAGGGCACCAGCAGATGGGTGTAGAGTTGCTCATTAGCCCAGGCTTCCTGGGGGTACCTCTGCCACCCTCCAGGGTCACGACCGGGCTAAGCCCTCCAGGGAGAGCAGAGGGATGAGATCCAGGCACTGTCCCCGAGGAGCTCATGGCCAGGCCAGGTGGACTGTTCTAAGGGAGGTGCCACAATGCACGACAGAAAATCATCGGTCAGGTGCATACTTTCTGCATATGGGGGATAGGAAATGTTTTTATTAAGGAGGCCATATTTGAGCAGGGCTTTGAGGCTAAGAAGAACTTAGACACAGTCTGAGATGAGAGATGGAAGCCAAGTAAGCCTGGATCAACTTGTTGTTTTTTTTACCTAGAATTTTCCATGTGTGAAAAGCATGGGCATAAAGTCTACATGGCCAGGACAGCAGGTTAAAGAGGGGGAACTCCATGGATTGAGCAGAGAGGAGCTACTATAGATTTGTGTAGGGAAGTACCAGGGCCAGGCAGGGCTGCCAGAATACACATTCTTCCAAAGGAGCACCATGGCGATCTTCCCAGGGATTTTCCTCCAGAAAAGACCTGGTACATTTGGCATCACTCCAAGCCAAGTATGGTTGCTTATTTGGACACCAAGCACTCTTTATTGTTCCTAGGCTGTAAGACCATAACGATGCTTTTCCCCTGTTGTGGACTTGCCTGCTAACCGATTCCTGCTGGCAGACAAGCACATCCCCTGCTCACAGAGCTGCTCCTCATTGCAGCAAACCCTGACCGGTCCAACCTGGGAGAGACAGAGTGGGAGCAGACTGTACGGGTGTGGGGTGGGAGAAAGAAATGAAGAACTGCTCACATGTGTGTGACCCGTCAAGGTTTCAAAGGTCCCCCCACGCCCACCTTCCCGACAAAGCCATCGGTGAGGACAGTGGGCTGTGTTTGTCAGGCATCCTTTGCCCTGGGTGGGGGGCGGGGGGGTGTTGGCTGAATCCCTTTAGCAGAGGACACATGAACGCATCCGGGCAGGGCTCAGAGAAACTGGCTTGGTGGTGGTGGTGGTGGTGGTGGGTTCCTGTCCAGGGGTGAGTGAACAGGTCTGGGGACCTTTACCACCCTGACCTCTGGAGAGAGGAATCAACCCCCCATACCACCCTCCCATCCCTGTGCAGACAACCTGCTCCCCAGTTCCGCTTCTCGGGCAACCGGACACCAGGGAGGAAGTACCTTGGGTTAGGGGTGATGCCCTTCTGGAAACTGGGAGGGCCGCCCCCATTGCAGATCAGAAGAGAAACTTTATCTTGATTTCTTTTCTACTGTCCTTTTAGAAAAGCCTTCAGACACATTACAAAAATATATTGTGTTCAACGGGGCAGGATGAAAACAGGAGCCAAAAATAAATGACCCCATCGGGGGCAAGAGAAGGGTCCGAGACTCAAGACTCGAGGTTCTATGCCCTTTCTAGATGTGCGTCCCAAACGTACAGAGTCAAGTCAACATGGAATCCAACCACGGAAGCCATTCACAGCATATCGAGGACTAAAAACCATCCAGCAGCTCAGGAAAAGCACAGCCCAGAACCAAATCGACGCCGAGTGTCCCCGCAGCAGGATTCTAAATGACGTCCCTGATGCACGGCCCCGGAGAGGTGGCCGGAGCCACAGGAACCGTGGAAGCTACCGGGGACTTGCGCTGAAACGACTGGCTTCAGCAGCGCATGCGCGGAGCCCAGCCGCTGACCCGCAGACCCGCAGACCCAGAGCCCGCTTTCCTTCTCCGCCTGTTTGCAGCGTCAGAGGAAAGGTTCTGTGCAGATCCGACTATCTGTACATCCTCATCCTAAGTGGGTTGTCACCGTGCAGCAGCCCCCAAACCAAGCTAGGCGCCCCCACGCCTGGTTTGCAGGGCAAGAGGGGCGAAAGGATAGTCCTGACTGCAGGGGATGGGTCAGATGGGTCTCCAGGGGCTCAGCTCTGGCCCAAAGCCCCCATTCCCCTTGCCTGAACTAGTTGACCTTAGGCTGGACAGGCTGACACTGGGCAGCTGGGACGCAGGGGCCCAAGCCTCTTTCTGGGGCATGGTCCCCAACTCCCTGGGCTGATAGGCCCCAGCACCACCTTGCCTTGGCTTCCAGCTCTCCCATCCCCAGTGCCCTGAGACCAAGAGCCCCAAATCCACGGTCCCTTCTGAATGGTAGGTTTCCTACCGACTTCTAAATGGCTTGCCCTCTTCTCATCTCCGAGCCCCCACCTTCTGGCCCCCAGCCGGGCCTCTACTGACAGGTCCCCGGTACACAAAGCCAGCCCCCACCCCACCCCACTGCAGGACGGGTCCCATTGCCTCCAACCTTGAACCTGAGGGTGAAAATGTTTCCAAGCCTTAATTTTATAGCTCTTACCAACCAGAGTTCAACCCTTCCGATGTAGCTCTCCCTCTAGAACTACAGTTCCGAAGGCCCAATAGGTTGGTTAAGAGGGACTTCAGGAAAAAAAAAAAAAAATCAAACCTGACCAACTCAACGCTAGGAAATCCAGTATAATTTTTAGATTAGAGGTTGCACAATGATAGCCGTGGGCTGGAGGTGACCCACAGACATGTTTTGTCTGGCCTGCAGAGTGTTGTTAAAACATGGGAATTCGTGGCCCAGAGTTAGAAGTCGGGTGATTTTACACACGGCCGTGGACTTCTGTTCCTCTCTGGGAAGCGAGGGGCTGGGGCGGTCTGAGGATGGGGACCGGCTCAGGAGGGTGAAGGTGGGTGTGAGGGGTGGGGTGGGCATCAGGAGGCACTGGGAGAGAGTGCTGCTCACGGAGAACTTCGGCTCCACGTTCCTTGTTCCGAAAGCAGACCTGGCTTCGCTGGGAGCCCTGGCATGATTTACGGACTTGGCAGGAGAGCCATTTCCTCGTTTTCTGTTTCTCATTAAAGCTTTTAGGCAAAGGGCTTAGTGGCTGATTCTGGTGCCGGAGTTAGCCCTGGCCTTATGAAACAGAAATGGACAGCCAAGAGGAAATTAAGGAGGAAGGGCAAAGTGGGACCCAAACCCAGAGCACCTCTACGGGAGTCAAATACTGGGGGATGGGCTGGGGGGTGCTGGTGGGGGAGATAGGACGGAAAGGAGCAAGATGTAACTGTTTCAGATTTCTCAGGAGAACTGATGAGTCCATGGGAGCAAGGAATCCATCCCCTTGGCAAAAAAAAAAGTGAAGGCTTACAACCCCCCCACCCCCACGAAAAGCTCTCATGCGGGTTCACCTGCTCTGTACCCTCCAGCCGCTGGTGGGCTGGCCCCTCTGCTAGCCTGTTTCCTCAGCTGTAAAATGGGCACAGGGTTGCTGAGGTGAAAGCAGGAGGTGGAAGCCCACCAGCTCAGCGGCGGGACGCTGGCTCTGCCCCCGGTGGTCCCATCAGGGCCACCACAAGCTGAGTCACGGGAGACCGATCTGGACAAAACCCACTGGCGGGGGGCACAGTCCCTCCAAGTACCTCTCACCTTGTCCTGCTGCGGCTGCCTCCCACCGAGGGGAGCAGTGAGTGCCCAAAGGGCCACTTGGGGTCAAAGCAGGCAGTCAGAGTTAGCTTTAAACACACCTGAGCAGAATGCTCACTTGGGCACTCGCCAATGCGTATAGCCTATGCAGACTCCTCCGTGCGCTATGAGGTGTTCAAATAACGCATTCACTTGTTTTTAATCAAGTGGACCCTGGAGGGTAGAATTCGAAGCATATACTGGCTTCCTTTCAGGACTGAAATATTTGATCTAAAACTACCACGCTGAAGCGGATAACAGGAGAGTGAAGGACTTTGGCGAGGGAGGTGGTAAGCGCGAGCTGTTTCCACCTGAGCCAGCCCTCTGCTCTTCCCAGCCTCTGCCTGCCCTTCCATCCCCCTGACCACTGGACATGCTCCTACTCACCCTCCCAGGCCCAGTTCAGCTGCCGCCCCCCCAGAGCTGCCGTGATCTTGCTGCACACGCCCGGTGGAGCTCCTATGGAGTTCATGGGCGCGTCTCCCACGCGGTAAGGTTTTTGAGCACGGTCAAAGTCATGGGCTCAGGACCTAGACTGCCTGGGTCCGCATCACAGCTCTGCCACCCGTGGACATCTCAGTGCCTCAATGTGCTCATCTATAAAGTGAGGATGACTGTTGCACCTACCTGGGGAGGGCTGTTGGGACCACCAGATGAATGAACGACCACGAAGGTGTTGATAGTGGCCGCCCTCAGCAAGCCCTGAAAATCTGCGAACTAAAACCACAGTGGGCTACCACCTCACACCTCCCCCCCCTCCCCGGGACGGTTGATGGTGGAGCCCCTTGGGGAACTGGTCTGGAGGTTCCTCGAACAATTAAACAGAGAGTTACCGTATGACCCAGCAATTCCACCCCTGGGTGTCTGCCCACGAGAAATAAAATGTATTTGCACACAAAAAATTTGCAGATGAACGTTTGTGACAGCGTTATTCATGAGTCTCAGACTACTAACAAATGTCATTCGATGGACAAATGGATAAAGAAAGTACTTGGCCCTATGGGCGCCTGGGTGCCTCAGTTGGTTAAGCGACTGCCTTCGGCTCAGGTCATGATCCCGGAGTTCCGGGATCTAGTCCTACATCGGGCTCCCTCCTCAGCGGGGAGTCTGCTTCTCCCTCTGACCCGACCCCCTCTTGGGCTCTTTCTCTCACTCTCTCTCAAATAAATAAACAAAATCTTAAAAAAAAAATTTGGCCCTAAAAAAGGAATAAAGTACTGATTCTTGCTACAGCCTGGACGAACCTTGGAAATCTTATGCTCGGTGAAAATGCCAGTCACAAAAGGCCACCTACGATGGGTTTCCATTCATATTAAAGTCCTGAACAGAGAAATCTCTACAGACAGAAAGAAGGTTAGCGGTTGCAGGGGCTGGGAAAGGGGTGGGAGGTGAGGGGGCGCTGGCTCAAGATCATGGAATTTCTTTTAGAGGTGATGAAATCTTCTCAAATTGACTGTGGTAAGGGGTTGCACAATTCTGTGAATACCCCAAAACCACCAAATTGTACACGAGAAATGGGTAAATTGTATGTATGGCATGGGAATCATATCTCAAAGAAGCTGTCTTAAAAAAAAAATACTCAGTTGCCCACCAAAGGAAAAAAAAAAGAAGAAGGAAAGAAAAGAAAGTCATTAGCTGCTATAATCTGTCTCTTTGCTACACAGGGTCCAGCCCAGAGCAGGTCCTCAGTCAAGTCTGGGAAAGCGACGAGGTAAAACAGATAATCAGCCATTAGGATTTTCCCCTCTGCCTGGAGCCCACGTCCCCCCGAAATCCTCTTGACTCCCTCTCTTTTCTACTTTAAACCTGGGCTCAAACATCCCCTTCCCAGTGGGACCCCCAGAGCTCCCCCGCCCCCCATATAATACCTCCACCTGCACATTCCATACCCCAAGTGACTTCATCTGCTTTTCCTCTTTTCCACAGCACCTGTCAGCTTATAAAGTACGCTACGATGTATTTATTATAGTCTTCGTTTATTGTCTGTCTCCCTGCTACATGGGAGCCCCATCAGGTCAGGGAATTTTTATTGTTGTGTTGATTTATGTATCCTCTCCTATTGGTAGGCTCCAGAAACATTTGCTGAGAACTTGGTCTTCACAAGATCTCTGATAAGTAGGCTTTATTTTTTCCCCCTTTCCCTGATGGGGATACAAAGGCTCCACTAGGTGAAGACAGCTGCCCAGGGTCCCATGGCGGGTAAATGGAGCTGGACAGGAAGCCCAGATGGCATGGTGCCTTGGCCAGCTCCTTTCATATCGCAGGGGGGCCTCTGGTTCCCTAAAAGCAGGAGGCCAGGTGACAGTAGCTCCTACTTATGAACCAAGCATTGAGTTAATGTGCTTTATTTTATTTTATTTATTTTATTTTATTTTATTTTTTAAGTGGGCTCCATGCCCAGCATGGAGTCCAATGCGGGGCTCAAACTCAAGACCTGAGCTGAGATCAGGAGTCTGACGTTTAACTCACGGAGCCACCCAGGCGCCCCGAGCTAGGTGCTTTAAATACGCCACCTCTAATCCTTACGCAGTCCTGCAAGTTCGGACTTTGATTTCCATTTACTGGGGAGCCAGGAAGTGTTCTGGGACTTGCCCAAGGCCATGCAGCCAGTAGATGGCAGGGCTGAATGTTTATTTGTATTAAAGGGGCCGCAGCTGAGCTCCTTCCTCTCCCCACTCCCCAATGGATAAGTCACGTCCTGTCTCCTTCTACGAGGTAAGCACCCTTGGGTGAACTGTGCTCCCGAAGCTAAGCTAGGACTTAGCGAGTGGGACAGAGGAAGGGACTCATCAACAGGCCAGCTCTCTTGACATCCTCAAAGCAAACCCCACCGCTTTTTTCTTCCCCTAGAGAGGCCATCCTGCTGCATAAAGCATCCTCGATCCATCTGGCCCTTGGAAGGGGTCGCCAGCTGGAGGACGGCTCGAGGACGGCTCAAGGCTGGCTCAAGGACAAGGGCGGCCACCCCGCGGCCAGTTGTGCAGGGTCTGGAAGGAAGCTGCATGAGACCGGTACGCCGGCGCCTTCATGGGCAGACGTGTGAGTCCGCGGTGGGCGGTGGAGGATGACCGCGTATCCGCAGAGTAGAGTCACTGTTAACATAATTGGAGTAAAGACTATCCCGTAATGGGCTGATGTTTCACATCTGTCAGATTCTAACCGCCTCCCCCAAACAAGGAATGCCTTTCCTTCCCGGCCACGCAAAGGGAGCCCCTCCTCCTTGCTTTTTGGGGATGGAGGGATGGACCCCATGCTGTTTAAGTGGCAAAGTTCTGGCCCCCCGTCTCCAAAGGGCTGTTACCCCACAGCTGCCATAGAATGAGCCCCAAAGCATCGGGCAGTCAGTGACCGTGAGGCCAGACATCCCAGTTTGTGTTAGACTCTCCTTTTTTTCAGCCTGGGCCACCGGCCCCCTGGTCCTGTGATTGCAGCACCTAATGTCCCTGGGCGCATTTCCCCACCCCACACTCTCTCCAGGGTAGCCCGCAGAGTTCCTGGCCCAGTCCGTCTCCCAAGCCTTGGGGGTGTCGGGATGGCAGACAGGCAGAACAGGAGGAAGGACAGGCAGGGCCGAGGGAAGTGAGTATACCTTTGATGAGGAGGGGAGGACGGTCTGGGGACAGCGAGGGATCCTCTGCGTGTGGCAGGAGACTGGGGCCCCAGACACGGGGCAGAGAAGATACTGTAGAGCAGGCAAGGTCAGAGGAGAAGGGCTTTGCCTAATATCCATGATGTTAACCCTCCAAGAGGTTAACCACTTCCATGAAGCCCTCGGGAGACCCAACGGTGCCCCCCAGCTCAGCTCCAATTCCAGGGTACTCGTGCATTCCCTGAAGCCTGCTGTCTCCGCCCCACGGCAAATGGGCCTCTCACTGGGTAGGAAATACCACCTTCGAACCTGGGCTGCAGAAGGATTTGGGAGATGACTGGGCAGAGGGAGGGAAGAGAAGGGACAGTCTAGGAAAATTCCACAATAATGCAAAGATCTCAGGTAAGTCCAATGAGGTCCCAATGGTAACGACGGTGCCAAAGTGAAGCGGGGGATCAACGCCAACTTGAGAGGGAAAAGACAGCTCTGGAGATTGGGGAAGCTCCCTGGAAAAATGAAGATACAGAGGCAGATTCCTTAGCTCGCAAATGGGATGGGGTCGGGGGGAGCAGAGAAGGAGCTCGTGGGATGCACCTGTCGGAGCAGCTCCAAGTGCCAGAAAAGGTCTGGTGCCTCTGGGGCCAGGCTGCCCTGCCTGGTCCTCACACCACACTACAAGCAGAGGCAGAGGCTCAGAGGTGTCTGGGGGGCTCAGTCGTTAAGCATCTGCCTTCAGCTCAGGTCATGATCCCAGGGTCCTGGGATCAAGCCCCGCATGGGATCAAGCCTCGAATTGGGCTCCCTGCTCAGCGGGAAGCCTGCTTCTCCCTCTCCCACTCCCCCTGCTTGTGTTCCCTCTCTCGCTGTCTTTCTCTCTGTCAAATAAATCAATAAAATCTTAAAAAAAAAAAAAAAAGAAGCAGAGGCTTACCCCCTTGTCTTATCCCAAACCCCAAAAGCTCTGAGCTGAGAGTCTATCTTCCCAGGCAGGCTGATCTAGAGGCAAGCCCAGCCTGATGTGAGGCTATTCACAGATTTTATTCATCCCATTGTATTTATACATTTCACTGCAGAAATGTTAGGGTGTCTGGTTCCGGGAGCTGCCCTGGGCATGTGACCTCTCTAAAATGGAGCAATGCTGAATTCTGTACACACCAAACCCGAAGGAACTGGAGACCATATCGTGACCTGTAGTAGGGAAAGTGTGATTCAATTATTGTACCTCTCTGTGGCAATCAGAAAGAAAACACGGCAAGATCTCCAAGACATAGGGTTCAGTTGGAAGAAAAGGTGCTAATTTAACCATGCAACAAAAATGTGCAAAGTACCTAATGGGTCAGATGCTATTGTAGGCACTGGTATTAGAAATATCAAAAAAATGTAAAAATACTAACAAAGCTCTCTGCATGCACTGTGCATAAAGAAGCCTTGATGGACCCATAGGAATCTGGTAATAGTGGGACCTCTGGGGAGAGGGATCCTGTAGGGATGAAGGTGGACTCTGACATTTTATTTTATAGACTTTGGTATTGCTTATGGTTTTTTTTTTCAATAAATGCTACAGACTGAATGTTTCTGTCCCTGCCAAATTCATCAGTTGGAATCTTGACACTCAAGGTGATGGTATCTGGAGGTGGGGCCTTTGGGAAGTGATTAGGTCATGAGGGTGGTGCCTCGTGATGGGATTAGTGCCCTGATGAACCAGACCCCAGAGAGCTCCCTCATCCCTTCTGCCATGTGAGGATGCAGGGAGACGACCGTCTATGAGCCAGGAAGCGGGCTCACCAGACACCCAATCTGCTGGCGCCTTGATCTTGGACCTCCAGCTTCCAAAACTGTAAGGAACAGATGTCTGTTGTTTATAAGCCACCCAGTCTACGGCGTTCTGTTATAGCAGCTCCAACAGACTAAGACAGTAAGCGAGAAATCACATATGACTCCTTTAATTAATAGAGAAAAAAAAGGAGCCAGAACCATAAAAACAAAAACAAATAAAAACAAAACAAGGAAAAAGAAACCACCCATGAAGTCCAACCTGTTTGTTTCACAGATGGGGAGACTGACACTCAGGGAGGCCCCATAGCTCCACAGCCTCATGTTTGGAATTGGAACCCTGTTCCACAGACTGGTCCAGAGCTTTGCTCCTGAACCCAGGCTGCCTCCAACACAGCCCCCCAAATGATACCATCAATGCGAAGGTGCTTTGTGAACTGTATGCATGTCACTCTTTGGTGGATATAAAATTCCATATTTGGTTTGTTTGTTTTTTTGGACCAAGGCCTTTCTTGTTTCTTTTTCTTTTTTTTTTTTTTTAAGATGTATTTATTTATTTTAGAGAGAGACAGCACGAGCAGGAGGGGCAGAGGGAGTGGGAGAGAGAGAATCTCAAGCAGACTCCCCACAGAGCACAGACCCCGACACAGGACTTGATCTCATGACCCTGAGATCCTGACCTGAGCCGAAACCAAGAGCCGGATGCTTAACTGAGCGCACCACCCAGATGCCCCTGGCTAAAGCCCTTCTGACTACTGAAGGACCACTCTATTTGTTATCTGTAGTAGCTATGGCAAGGGCCTTTGAAGGCAGGGAAAGGTCGAAAGGGCGAATGTTGCCCAGAGTCAGAGCAGTTGAAGTCTCTACCCTGGAGGTGGGACTGTGACCCTGGGTCACGGGTGACTTTGGGGAGGGGGGTGCAGCATGGGCACTGTCCTGTGACCTGGCAGAGGGGGTAGCCACACTCTAGTGTAAAAGTTAGCATCCTCAGATTTCCAGCGCTTGTATTATTTTTTTGTGGTTTTCTCTTCTCTGCTATTGTATTTCCTTCCTGTTTTCTTTCTTTTTTCCAACAGTGCCACCCATGGCATCGGACGAGAAGTTCCAAGTTTTGATTTTGCAATTGCAGTTGGTTTCATTCATGATTCATGATGCTTAATGTAATGCATCATTATTTTTTTTAACATGGAAAAAAAAATTTTTTTCCAACATTTTGAGAACTAGAAGGAGTGAATGAAAAGTGACATTTGAGCCAGCATCAGGGAGAAGCTGGGGCAGCCGTTAGGGGAGAGGCAGGGAAGACGCGGCCCATCCGGCTAGGCTCACTCTAATCTGTGATTGCTATGACATAGGGCACAATTTCACCTAAAAGTCGTGATTCCTCGCTTGAAAAAAATCAGAGGTTTCCGACCTCCCTGGGCGTCCGTCACTGAAGGGGACCCGGGCTCTGACCCCTCCCAGGCCTCACTCATCAACTGGACCCATCTGAGCTAGCAACTCCTGCCCTCAAGAGATATTAGGAAGTGGCTTTGATGGACCCCTTTCAGCTTGAAGGGAGGGACAGACAGTAGGCCAGCAGCCGGCTCTTGCTTAGGACTGAGGGGAGCGTGGAGGCTGCATGGGCTATGGTGGGGGGCGGCCCGCTCATGCCTTCCCCACCCTCCACCGGGAATGCTGGAGGGCACACAGCAGGCTCTCCTGGCTGCCCGGATAGGCACATTCAAGGCCCTCTTACTGGGAGATTAGAACCTAAAAGGGCACGTGCAGGGGGTGCCTGGTTAATAAGGACCTCGAAAGTCCCTTGCATGGTCCAGTAAGTGCAGTGGCCAGAGGGATTATGTTCCAAAGGATGCCCTGACCTGGATTTCTTTGACCAAATTGGCACATTCCTTCTCTCATGGGGACTCCAGGGGCTTCCTGAGGGTGGTGCAGTCTCGACCCTGAGTCTCTCTGTGACGCAGTCTGACCTCGGCAGAGACTCCTATTCTGGGGCTTCACACTACCCTGGAGTCTTCCTGGAGAAGCCCGTTTCAGCACACGGCCTGTGGGGCTGAGGTTTCTAAGCCGGGAGGCTGAGGCCCAGAGAGGCTGGCTTGTCTGCCCCAGGCCACACAGCTGACAAGGACAGAGCCCCAGCGCAAGATGTTTGGGGCCAGCAAGCACCCTGGCTCCTGATGGGAATGTTGCATTGTTAGGGTGGGAAGGAGAAGCTCAAAAAACAAAAAAGTCAACTTTCCAGGGTTTTTGGTTTCTTCGTTTCGAATTGGTTCTTCGAATGCAGGTCTAGAGGTTTTGCCGTAACAATGGAACGAGGTTCAAGTTGGCGACCCCACCTGCTCCTTCCTCCTCCTCAAGTGAAGGGGACTAATGGGGGAAGGGGACAGGGGCATATGACCTAGAGGAGGTAAGCACCTGACACTCCACTGGTGGCCAGAGGCAAGGAGCCCATGGGGGCCCTGCCCAGCTCTAAAAGTTGGGGGAGTGGCTGGGCCACAGTTGGTTGCATCCTGGGGTCCCACGGAGCCTAATGGGAGCTGTGTTCCCCCCCATGGTATAAGTAAGTTCTAGGCCCCCTTCACTCCCAGAGGGGTGTGGGATGGAAAAGAGAGCCCGGACCCAGGATGACAGATGGACAAGCCCAGCATGGCCACATGGGTTGGGAACTGTCTCTACCCCTGGGACTCCACTCCTGCTCCCCACCTCCTTCCTCCGAGGCCTCTCAGGCCAGAACGCCCCCCCCCCCAACCGAGGGGGAAAGTCATAAAGCTGAATGTCAGTTGTGGTTCAGGGCAGCCTGGGAGTAAAGTGAATCCAGCTGGCAACCGGGGGAAGGTGGTGGGGAGGGCTACAAGGGGGGGTGGGGAGGAAAGGGGGCGAGGAGGGAAGTGGGGTGCACACCAGTGCAGACCTGGGAGGTCTGTTCACAATAGCCACAAAGTAGGAATAAGGCACCCCCCCCCCCACGGATGAATAGACAAAGTTGTGGTCTAACCCCTACGATGGAATATTATTCAGCCCTCACGATGAGACGAACCTCCAAAACACTCTGCCAAGTGAAAAAGAAGAGAACACAAATGGCTACATATCGCAGGGACCCATTTGCCAAGTGTCCAGAAGAGGTAAATCCACAGGGACAGAAAGCAGATTCGTGGTCTGTGGGGGCTGGGGGAGGGGGAGGCGGGAGTTACTGTAAAAGGTGCTGGATTTCCCTCGAGGGCGATGACCGAGTTCTGGAACTAGACGTTGGCCACCATTGCAAAACACCGTGCGTATACAAAGTGCCACCAAAGTACCACATGCTTCACCGTGTCCCCGGGCAGAGTAGCCTCCCCAGAGACGCTCCTCATCTCGAAAGGGCAGCGATGATGAAACAAAGCTGACCGAGAAGGTGTTCTCAAGAAATAACAGGTGCTGTTTTAGAAATAACAGGTGTCATGAGCAGTGTCAACCCAGACCCACCAAACGCACTGCGCCGGGGACTGGAAATGGAGAGTTAGCCAAGCAGCTTTGCCCCCCTCACCGGCCCCCGCCTCTACCTGGACTGGCTGTTTTCTCACAAAACAGATTTCATGAGGTGTTGGCTCCTCAGTCCTGACAGGAGACCGAGCCTCAGGAAATCCCAGGGACGTTCATCCGGGTCATAAATGAGGCCCTGACGTGACGTGACGAGCACTGGGTGTTATACGCATTGAACACTGCATCTGAAACTAATGATGTGCTGTATGTTGGCTAATTGAATTTAAATAAAAATAAACAAATAAATAAGTGGGAAAAACAACAACAACAACAAAAAAACCCAAGGCCAGGGCTTTTCAAAGGCTGGCTTCTCCTCCCCAAGCTCCCCTGAGCCCACGCGTTATGGAGGCCACATGGATGGCTTTGAGTGAAGTCCTTCTCAGGGGCCTGAGGGACCCCGGGCCAGCAAAACAGGTGGCCCACAAAGGTGACCCCTCAGCTGGGCACCTTCATCTCCCTCCCCTCTCCCGAGTGGATTCTAAGCCCACTCTGGGAGGTTGAGGTTTGCAGGAGGGGAAACCAAGGCTCAGTGGGTTGGGAGGCAGTCCTGGATTGGCTCTCAGGCGTGCTGAGGTCAGAGCCAGGAGCCTCCTGGGACCACTGTGACTCACCGGGTGGGTGCTCATGGGGGTGTGCAGGGAGGGCCCACCCCATGTCCCTGTGACAGTGGCCTAGCCTGTGTACCCAAGGGGGAATATCCCAACACAGCCTGGGGTGTGCAGTCCCCCCAGAGAGAACTATCTCCTAACGGAAAGCCTGATAACAACCTGTTAGGAAGAGGCCAGAAGAGAGACTTGCATTTCTGAGCTGAGTCCCACATTCCCTGCTCGCAGTAGAACCAGGCCTACTGGGGTGCCCCCGCCCACCCCCCAACCCCCTCCACTCTGGGGCTGGATGGGCACAGAGCCTGGATGGGCACATTCTCCGTGTCCTCCCGAGAGCAGCGTGGGCCCACCCCAGATGCGTTCATGCGAGGAAGTTTTTCTAGGCGCTTCCTCTGAAACTTGCCACAGATGGGTGATTTGCTATCTGTGGGCTCTCTCCAAATGATCTGCCGTGACTTCTTGGAGTGGTGTTGACTACACCTGGGTCCCAGAGTCACCTGATGTAGGAGACGGTAAACCCAAAGCCAGGCGCAGCCATGCCCCCATCAAAGGCATCGATGATCAAACTAGGACGGTGGGATCAGAGTTCCCACATGGGCCTCCAGGGCATTCAAGAGGCTCATTCAACCTAGCTTAGCTTGGATTGAATATCAGATTTTACCGACTTCACCTACACTCATAGTAAACCTGACATTTCTTGGAAAATTGAAATCCGTGCGTGCTGCCCATCTTGTACCAAAGCATAGGAAAGCGAGGCGCGCAGAATTTACCAGTTCGTAGCTGCATTAATGGCAGAATGAACGCTCACCGTGGCCGGCTACATAATACCACACTTGTATACAACGAGGGCTTTTTGTGTATGTGGCTGTGCAGGTTTTTTCCATATTATTATGAAAAAACATTATATTATTCCAGGAAATTTTAGGAGTAAGACCCACCCACAACGCCACCGACCTAGCACAAATATTTCCATTTTTGGACATTTGCTTCCAGCCTGTTGACCTGAAGAGTTGTGGGCATGTGTGGAGGAATGAGTTTTGATAAAGGGCGGGGGGTCCTGTTTTCCTCCCTGAACTTCCTATCCCCGCAGGTCACCGAGACCTGGGGTGCCCGTGACCCCAGGGGAGGGAAGCATCCACAGGGCAGAGGGGTACCCCCACCTCCTATCCCTGTCCCATGAGGAAACTCTAAGAGGAAATCATGGCTTCTGGGGGGGAGGGGCTGTGGCTCTGTTCCTGGGCAGGGGGCTCCCCACGAGATGGCAAGACGCACACTCCGCATGGCTGTGAGTGACACAGGCTTTCTTTGTCATAACGTCTCACGGCTCCATACTCTGCATTATGATTTACTTGGCCATTCTCCCTTATCGTAGACATTGACGTGGCTTCCATTATTTTACTATTCACGTGGGTGTGGTGTATGTCCCCACGCAGACCTCGATTTGGCCCTCAGATGTAGGCTCTGGCGCTTACCTCTGCCCAGCCGCTCTGGCTGTCCACCCCTCTACACCCCGATCTCTTCAGCCTCCCTGGAGCTGACATCACCCCGGTCCCTCCTTCCTCTCTTGTTTTACCCATCTCGGGGCTGCCGGCTCACAATGACCCTGGCCATGAACCTTCCATGGCTCCTGGAGAAGAGCCACACTCTCTAGCGTGGTGCTTGAGCCCCTCATCCCCTGGGTCCGGACTCCCCACCTCTCTGCCTCCTCTCCTTCCACAGGCCCTTCAGAGGTCAAGCTCTGGTCAAACCAAACCACTCCCAGCTTCCTAAGACACCGTGCACAGTCTGGCTTCCGTGCATTTGCACGTGCAGTGTCCCCCCCACCCCCCACCCCGGCTCCCCAGAGCACCCCTGCCTGAAAGTTCCCATCCCCCATTCCCTCTCCTCTCCTAAAATCTCAGCTCCAGCCTCAGCCCTGCTCGGCCTCCGGCCCTCAGCCTTTCCAGGTGGGATCAGGACTTGCCTTCTGCATCTCCCTGCACGGCGGGCACAGCTCTGTCATGCTGGAGGCTCACGACTGCTCATCATTTACCCCCAACACAAATACAAAGCTCAGGCCACACACCACACTCAGTAAACACAGGATGGATGAATGAGTGGCTTCGGGAGCGAGCGAGTTCAACCCCCTGGCAGTGTGTGGGGCTGGCCGTGGCATCCCAGCCGAAGGCCCCTCTCTCTCCGGGGCTTCCACACCCAGGGCAGGAAGAGGGTCCGTGGGCGGCTGTACAGAAAACAGGATGGAAAATCCTGAGCTGTAAGCAATCTGCCTGCGAGGCCCTTCTTCCGAGACTTTATAGCTACAGCAGCATCGAAGGGAGTAGAACAGAAATCAGTGAGCAGCAGAGAACAATGCAGAAAGCCTCGCTGTCCCCGAGGCCCGCCCACACCTGCACCTGTTCTTTGCGCAGTTTTACCAAACTCCTTTCCTGTGCGGTGTCATTTGCCTGTAAGTCACAGCTGGACAGGCAGTTTGCTGCCTCGGAGTCTCCTGTGCTTCATCGGTAATTATTCAGAGACGCCCGGCATGTAAGCCTTCTGCCGGCACGCAGGTCCGGTTAAGATGCAAGAAGTGTTGTGAGCGCTAGTTTTGATAATCCCAGGGGAGATCCAGTCCGCTCCACGCTGCTTAAGAATTTAGGGGGGGCTGGGGTGGTCTGGGGGTTTATTGGATTTGATCTGTTCTCCCTCTTCTTGAAAGGTAAAGAAAGGCAAGACGTGCTCTGTGGGAAGCAGGTGTCCGTTGGAGCCTTCAAGGGAATGGCTCGGGACACAGACCTGCACTTACTGAGTGTAAACACACACAGGCAGGAAGAAGCCTGTCAGATGCTCCTTCCCAGGCCTCGGAACATCCCAGGGGACCATGGCCGCTGACAGCATCCAGAGCAGAGAGGCTCTGGGATGGAGCATCAGCACAGCCCCAGGCTCTCACTCGTCTCTCCTGCTTTCTATGGTCAACTCCTTCCCCATCGAGGGATTTTGCTGGGTCCTTCCCAGACATCCAGGTAGCTACTGAGATGGACCTTCTGACTTAGCCAGTGTGACCAGCCACCTTGTGGACTCCCTGCCCCCAGCACGGCCGGGGCATCTGACCCTGTCACTCCCTTGCCCTGAAACCTGCAGTGGCTCCCTAGTGCCTGAGCTATGCTTCCTGTGGAGCACAAAGGCTACAGGATGGTTTCATGGAAACCCTGAGTAATTAGTCAAAAAAGTGTTTGCTGCAGGACTTCTCAGGGCCTTTACTATGTTAATATGTTTTGTAAGTCTCCAAAGTGGGAGATTCCGGGAGGAGGGGTTGCATGTGAGGTCTCCCCAGCTTGTGTGACTGTGGAACCCTTCGTCCCAGGAGCATCTCATGAATCTGTTCCAGGGATACTGATCTGGGTGTCGCTAACCAAAGGTTAAAATTCACATTCCTTGGGGCACCTGAGTGGCTTAGTCGGTTAAGTGTCTGCCTTTGGCTCAGGTCATGATCCCAGGATCCTGGGATCGAGTCCCACATTGGGCTCCCTGCTCGGCGGAGAGCCTGCTTCTCCTTCTCCCTCTGCCTGCCTCTCTGCCTACTTGTGCTCTCTATCTCTCTGTCAAATAAATAAATAAAATCCTTAAAAAAATTTTTAAAATTCACATTCCTTATCAAGGCAATTAAAGCCTGCATAACCTGGCCTCACCTCCTTTCCCACACACTCCTACAGCCTCAGTACTTGCTTTACAAAGTGCCTGCTGCCTGGAAGCTCCCTTCATCTTCCTCCACCTCCTCCCAACACAGCTTCCCCGGGGTCACCTCCTCCGGGAAGCCCTCTCCTGCTCCCCTTGTGCATGGGGATTTTCCTGCATCTCCCCCAGTGTGACAGATAAACAGAGCATAAGGCAACATTTGCATTTCATCACATGATTCTTTGGTTTGTGCTTAGAGGATAAGCTGTATGAAAACTTCTGCCCTCGCTCAGATGATCAGACATTCATTCACAGGGCTCTCAGGAGTTGATTGCCCCTTGCCCTGGCGGGGGGGGGGGGGGGGGGGGCGGGGGGAGGAGGGTGCTGCACATTCTCATCCTTCCCCACAGAGGACACCTGCAGGCACTGCTTAAATTAGCTCTCTTGCTTTTGTGCTACTCCATCTGGATTTTTTTTTTTTTGCCAAGGTATATCTGGGTTTGCATTAGTTAGGTGTGTATATAACAGTGTCCTGGGGAGTGGGAGGGGGGTGGGTGAAATGGGTGAAGAGGATTCAAAGGTACAAACTTCCAGTTATAAGATTCACTAATCCTGGGGACGTAATGTCTAGCGTGCTGACCACGACTCTAATACTGTGTTGTGTATTTGAAAGTGGCCAAGAGAGGAGATCTCAAAAGTTCCCCTGAGAAGAAAAAAAAAATTTTGTACCTCTGTGTGGTGATGGATGTTAACTAGACTTACTGTGGCAATCATTTGCAATATGTACCAAATCATTATGTTGTACACCTGAAATTAATATTATGCTGTATGTCAATTATGTTTCAACCGAAAAAAATACATTAAGAGAGGCGCCTGGCTGGCTCAGTTGGTGGAGCGTGTGACTCTTGATCTCAGGGTTGTTTGAGACCCATGTTGGGCATAGGGATTACTTCAAAAAAATACATTAAGAAAACTTAAAAAAATGAAAATAAGAGAGTTGCGGGGTGCCTGGGTGGCTCAGTTGGTTAAGTGTCTGCCTTTGGCTCAAGTCACTATCCCGGGGTCCTGGGATCAGGCCAGTAGTGGGCTCCCTGCTCAGCGGGGAGCCTGCTTCTCCCTCTCCTTCTTCCCTTCCCCCCCATTCTCTCTCTCTCTCTCTCAAATAAATAAAATCTTAAAAAAAAAAAAAGAGTGTTGGCTTAGTGAAAAAAACAAAAACACATTATTTCCTCCTATTGCCTTTCCCCTCTTGTTGCGGGGGCGGGGGGGGGGTGGAGTTCCTCCAGAGATGTCTATTCATCATTTAGTGGCAAGGAATTGTACGTCCTGTGCTCCTTGAGGCTGTGGGATGGGCGCACACAGGTGGCATGGGCAGGGACAGCCATGTCTGGCTCTCCTGACCCTTTCGGAAGTAGAACTCGGCTGCCCGGGCCAGGACACTGGTAAGCTCTCCAACTGGGCTAATCCCAAAGGCTCCCACAGACGGCTTCTTGGCCAGGGGAGCCCGAGGAGGCTGCGCATCTTGCCAACCGTTGTGCTTGCAGTGGCTTTGTGGCATCCGGACCGTGTCTGCAGAGGCTTTAACTTTGAAATGCAAGTTCAGTTCTCCCTGTCAGGGCAAAGGGTGGCCTCGGATTCCGAATACACGGTTTGGGACCCACGGACATTCTCATCCCAGTCTTTGCTCTATGAGCAGGTGACTCCATAATTTATCATCCAAATCAAGATATTTTATTTTATTTATTTATTTTTTAAAGATTTTATTTATTTATTTGACAGAGAGAGAGAGAGATCACAAGTAGGCAGACAGGCAGGCAGAGGAAGAGGGAGAAGTAGGCTCCCCGCTGAGCAGGGAGCCTGATGCGGGGCTTGATCCCAGGATGCCAGGACCATGACCCGAGCTGAAGGCAGACGCTCAACTGACTGAGCCACCCAGGCACCGCCAAACCAAGATATTTTAAAAGAAGAAGACTACGTATCATGGGACTGTCCCAATATGGTGGCACATACGGTCTTCTTAGCTATGGCCAGCTTGGGGAGGTCAGTGAGGAGCAGGGAGGCATGGCACTTGGTGGCAGATCGCCTATCTATGGACATCAGGCACGGTGCATGCAGCCTTCCCTGGCCAGACGCATTTCCTTCTCAGGTACAGAGGTGTATCCATGAAAAGGAAGAGTTGATACCATCCATTCTAACCAGCTGTCCTCCCAAGGGTCTTCCAACCCAGATATCCACCCTGTTCCTACCTGCAAAGTGCATAGGGCTTTGTAAAGCAGAGACAACTCAACAGAGGGCCCTGCAAGGCTTCCAATGTTGCGTGCACCCCTGGCCACCTGTGGGCCATGTCGTGGTGGCTGCAGTCCTGCACTCAGGAAGGTTCTTAAAACCTCTTATTCTGATGAGGATGCCAAGACAATTAAATGGCGGAAAGAATAGTCTTTTCAACAAATGAGTCTAGGACAACCGGATACCCATATACAAAAGAATGAGGTTGGATTCCTACCTCACACCATATCAAAAAAATTAACTCAAAATGGATCAGAGGCCTAAATATAAGAGCTAAAACTATAAAAATCCTAGAAGAAAACATAGGTGAAATCTTAGTAACCTTCGATTAGGCAATGTTTTTTAGATAGGACACCAAAAACACAGGCAACCAAAGGAAAAATATGGATATATTGGATTTCATCAACATAAAAAACAAAACAAAACAATTTTTGTGCTTTATAAGATACCATCAAGAAAGTGAAAAGGCAACCCACTGACTTGTATCCGGAATATATAAACTCTTTTCACAATTCATCAATAAAAACACAAAAAGATCAATTAAAAAATTGACAGGGCACCTGGGTGGCTCAGTCATTAAGCGTCTGCCTTCGGCTCAGGTCATGATCCCAGGCCTGGGATCAAACCCTGCATCGTGCTCCCTGCTCGGCGGGAAGCCTGCTTCTCCCTCTCCCACTCCCTCTGCTTGTGTTCCCTCTCTCGCTTTGTCTCTCTCTGTCAAATAAATACAATCTTAAAAAAAAAAAAATAGAGGGGACTGCCTGGCTCAGTTGGTAGAGCATGTAACTTTTGATCTCAGGGTCGTAAGTTTGAGCCCCACCTCGGGTGCAGAGATTACTTAAAAATAAAATCTTTAAAAAAATAGAGGATTTGAATAGACATTTCTTCAAAGAAGATACACAAATGGTCAATATAAGCAGATGAGAAGATATTCGACATCATCAGCCATCTGGGAAATGCAAATCTAAAGTCACCATGAGGTACCACTTCATACCCACTAGGATAGCTGAAATCAGAAAGGCAGATAATAATTAATGTTGGCGAGATGTGGAGAAATTGGAACCCTCACATACTTCTTTGTGGGAATTCAAAATGGTGCAACAGCTTCATAAAATGGTCCTGCAGTTCCCCAAATGCTTAAACATCGACTGTTACATGACCCAGCAATTCCACTCATAGGTGTTGACCCAAGACAAGTGAGAAACCCATGTCCTCCCAAACACTTGTACACACATGCTCATGCAATATTTTCACAATAGCCAAAAAAGTAGGAATAACCCGAATGTCTGTCAGCTGATAAATGGATAAATAAAACGTGGTATATCCATACAACAGAATATTGTTTGGCAATCCAAAGGAACGAGGTACTGATTCATGCTTCAGCATGGGTGAATCTTGCAAAGATTCTGCTAAGTGGAAGAAGCCAGTCACAGAAGACTACAGACTATGTATTATACGATTGCACTCATATGAAAACGCAGATCAGGGAGATGTATAGGGACAGAAGGTAGGTTAGTGGTTGCCAGGGGTTAGAGGGTGAGTGACTACTCATGTTGGGGGGGCTACTTTTTGGGGGTGATGATTCGTCCCAAAGTTGATTTTGGTGATGGATTCACAACTCTGTGAATATATTGAAAACCACCGAAATGTGCACTTGGCCTCGGTGAACTGTATAGTAAGCAAATGATATCTCAGTAAGGCTGTTACAGAACGAACCCCAACTGCGAGGCTGAGCCAGCAGCACACTCTGGCCCACAGGAGTCTCAGGCTACATTCTTCTTGTATCTTTCCAACAACATGCCCACGGCATTTCCATCTTTCTCCTAAAAATCAAAGGAACTGTATCTATGGGACACATCTTAAAACAAACAAACCCCAAACAAGATTGTTCCCGGACATACACCCTCAGGCACTAACTGTTGGACCATGAGGAATTTTTTTAAGAGGCAAAAGAACAAACGAGTGGAAGTTACGAGTTCTCTGTCTTTTTACCACAATCCAAGGCCATGGGCTGGCGCAACAGAAGCTGGACGGCAGAGCTGATATTTATGTAGACAGAGCAATCCTGGCTGGCCTTCTGGAATAAGGGAGGAGAAGCCACACCACCCTGTTGAGGAGAGCCCTCGATCCCCTTGCATCTGACACCTGACTCCACCACCTGTCCCTGGAACCAGATCACTCATCTGATAAGAAGATGATGCCAAGACGTGGCCCTGGGCAGGACTTAGGAACTGCTGTCTCCATAAGAGGTGGGTGGCTCATGGGGATCTGCCTGTCTGCAAGGGGGATCGGGGACGGAGGTCCTGGGCTTGGTCGTTTGGCCTCTCCTCATTTATTTGAAGAAGCCCATCCTGAACTTACATCATTTTTAGAATGCTTCCTGCCCTGTAGGAGCAAGGTTTGCAAAAAAACTGTTGTGTCAAGAGATCTTCAGTGTCAAAGAACTAAAGTAATATCGATTTGGCAACTGGAAGTCCAGCCGGGCCCCAAGCAGGGTGGCCTTGGCATGCTCCAAATCTAGGGATCCAAGTCAGAAGTCTGGATAGCCACTAATGGGATACACGAGGCTGACGATCAGCTCTGCACGGAGGAGGTGTCGGTGAGCACGGCAGCCCAGGGCCAGTGGCTGCAAATGGAGCCAGGCCACACGGGGGCAAACCGCAGATGCCCAGCCAGCCAAGCAGGAGCCCCAGCCCTAATCATTGCCCTCCACTGGCTCCCCTGACGCTTGAAATCACCCGCTGGGGTGTCTGGGTTTTGCAAAGGACGAGAGCCTGGGGACCCTGGCGGGCACATGCCAGAGAACAGCTCACACTCAGGTCTTCTAACCCCACACCATGTCCCGTTAGGTGATTTTGTCCGAAGTGCATACAACATTTGGCCCAAAAGATGTCTTGGCTCCAATCGGGTGAGTGGGGCCACGAACTGATAACAGCTGTCAATCAAGACTCTCTCCCTTCTTTTCAGCCACCGTCCCCAGGACGCCAAGGGGTAGGAGGACCCACCACCACCTGGCCCACTGTGGTCGACAGGGAAGGAAGGGCAGGACAGAGCCCCTTGTCCCAGGGCGGGAGGTGCACAGTGTGGCCAGACCACCAACACTCGCAGTATCAGGGGAGGAGGCAGGAAGGGCCCCAGGTGTGCCTGAAGGAGACAAGGATCCCGAAGGGCAGTGCAAGCACAGTCATCTGTCCAGGGGTCCTGGAGCTTCCACAGGGTGGGTGCAGGGCTGCGACGGGCGGGGCACCTGGTATGGGCCACTCCTCCCCCCCCTTCCAGCTCACTCCCTGAAGATCCCCAATGGACAAAACCATATTCCCAGGGTCGGGGACTCTTCTGCTCCAAGACACGAATTCATCTGCAAAGCCTTGGGGTTCTGGCCTACACGTGGTGTCTGGGCTGTTACAAGGCTCATGTGGCCTGGAGGTTCACATCTTTGGAGAAACAGGAAATAAGCCTGAACTAGCATTTCTGGCTCAAAGCTCAGCCCCCACCCCCCCACCCCCACCCCCACCCCAATCCCTGGTTCCTGTGCCTGTCTCAACAGGGAGAGGAGGAGGATGTTGGCAGCCTTCCCCTCTCGGGCTCCCAAAGGGGAAACTGAGGCCCAGGGAGACGAAATAGCCCCCTTAGGTGACAAGTGCACAGTAAATCCAGTGGGGCTGGAATTTCAAGCACCCAGGTCTTGGGCAAGGGCTGCAGGACTCAGCTGAAGGCTCTTGGCCCTGCCCACCCCAGCTGTGGCTCCCCCCCCTCCTCCCCCTCCACCCCCTGCGCCCCCCTCCATCGACCCCGTCAGGCTCTCTCGCCTCACTGGCCAGTACTCCGGGCTCCTGCCCAGAGCTGCTTGGCGTGGACTTCAAAGGAGCAGGACAGCTGAGCATCTGGGGCCTGCCTGGTGTGCGCTGAGCGGGCGTCAAGGATGCTGCGCCGCAGGGCCACCTGTCCTACGGGTGGAGGCTTTCTGGGCCACAGCCCGCCCGGCAGCTCGGTTGGCTGAGCCCCCCCCCACCCCATGGCAGCTGTGCACACAGGGTCCAGGAAGGGCATCCAGAACTTCTGCCACACACGGCCAGGCTGGCGGGACCACCGAGGTCCCACTGATAAGACAGCCTGGCCTTTTATAAAAACCCGAACTCCGGGCAAGTCAACGAGTATCTCTGCACCTCAGCTTTCTCATCTGTAAAATGGGGCTAATAATGCTGACACTTTGGGGCTATTTGTAGAAATTAAATCAGGTGACACATGGAAGTGCCTGGAATGAAGGAGGGCTGAATAAATGTCACTTCCCTCTTCCCGGGGGCCCTGGGGCACATCCGGGCCCCTCTTGACCTCTTTTGCCTGTTAGAGGTACAGCTACTTGGGGGCCCCTTGGTGAGTGAGGAGGGGCTGATGGGCTTAGTCCTGCTCTGCGTCCGAGCTCCACGTCAGGCACTCAGCTGTGGCAGGTGGTGACCGCACTGGGCTGAGTGTCACAAAACCTGGCTCGAAGTCCTGGCTCTGCTCCTTACCAGCTGTGTGACCTCGGACAAGTCTGTTCCCCACTCAGTGCCTTGGTTTCCTTGCCTGAGACGTGGAGAAAACTGTACCTCCTGACTCTCCTCTGATTGTCGTGAGGATTCATGTGGCAGGCATAACAATGACTCTCCCCCAATATCCATGCCCTAATCCCCTGACCCTGCGAATATCTTCCCTCTCCATGATGTACTGGGTTGTAGAGAGTCCCTCAAAATTCATGCCCACCCAAAACCTCCGAACACGACCTTATTTGGAAAGGGTCTTTGCAGGTGTAATCAGTAAAGATGAGGTCATACTGGATCTGGGTGGGTGCTAAATCCCATATGACTGGTGTCCTTATAAGGAGAAAGAGACACACACAGACACACGTACAGGGAGACAGCCACGTGAGGACAGAGGCAGAAACTGGAGTGATTTAGCTCTAAGCCAAGGAATGCCAAGGATTGCTAGCAACCACCAGAAGCTAGGAAGAGGCAAGGAGGGGTTCTTCCCTAGAGCTTTTGGAGGGAGCTTGGCCCTTGATTGTGGACTTCGGGCCTCCAGAACAGAAAATAAATTTCTGTTGTTTAAAGCCACCAAGTTTGGGGTGCCTGAGTGGCTCAGTCAGTTAAGCGTCTGCCTTTGGCTCAGGTCATGATCCCAGGGTCCTGGGATCGAGCCCGGAGTTGGGGGCTCAGCGGGCTTAGCCCTGCTCAGTGGGAAGTCTGCTTCTCCCTCTCTCTCTGTTGCTCCCCAGCTTGTGCTCTCTCTCTGTCTCATAAATAACTAATAAATAAATAAATAAATAAATAAAATCTTTAGTCTGGGTATTTGGTTGTGGCCCCGGGGAACTAATGTATACGACAAAAGACCCTTTGCAGATGGGATTAAGTCAAGCAGAGGGAGATGGAAAGATTATTCTAGGTTATCCAGGCAGACCGAAGGAATCACAAGGGTCCTTATGAGAAGGGGTGACAGGAGGTCAGAGAGAAGATGATGTGATGACAGAGCAGACATTGGAGGGATGTGGTCACAAGCCAAGGAATGCCGGTGCCTTCCAGAATCTGGAAGAGGAATGGATTCTCCCTGAGAGCCTCCCGGAGGAGCCTGCCCTGCTGACTCCTTGCTTTGAGCACCAAGAGAGCACCCATTCTGGATCTCTGACTTCCAGTACCGTAAGAGAATCAATTTCTGGTGCTTGAAGCCCCCAAGTCTATGGCAGTTTATTATAGCAGCTCCAGGCAATGAACACGATTCAGTGTCTTGACAGCTCTGGGGTACATGGGAGGCATCCAACTCCACCCTGATGGGTCTACGCTAGGCCAGGCTGCTCCACCATCTGGGATGGTTTGCTGAGAAATGCAGAGCCTCACTCAGACCAACTGGAGGGCAATTGGGGAAGTGATATCTGGGAACCTGTGTTTGACCAGCTTCGGGTAATGCTGATGTGCAAGCAGGCTTGGGGCACCCCGGGCCCCAGCCCACAACACATGCTCATTGCTTGGGTCACGGAGAGCTGGAGGGGAGGGTTTTAGGCTCAAGGGCTACACTTTCCCTGGACCAAAAATGTGGGTACTTTCCCTTCTTCCTGCCTTTATTTCAACCGACAAGTATTCTGCATTTGGTCCTGGGGATTCACAAGGAGTCTGGTGAAGGAGGAAGATTTGGTCAATTTGGGGGGGGTGTTGTGCAAATAGAGGGGGTGCCATAAGGCCTGCGGGGCCCAGGAAGGAGGGATCAGAGTGCTGGGGTGAGCAGGGAGGGCTTCTTGAAGGAAGAGGCTCTGGGGCAGAATGTAGAAGGAGGAGACAGATGTCAAGGAATCAAGGGAGAAGATGTCCCAGGGGGAGGGGAAGTTGTGAATGAAGCCTTTGAGATGTGAACCAGCATCGGCCACATGGGGCCTCACTAGAGGCCCTCCCAGGGCTGACATTGGGCAGGGGGTAAGGACTCACCACTGCAGTGGGTCATATTTCTGTTTCAGAAGGAGAAAAACATTCTCAGGCACTGTGCAGCGGGTCTTCGGGTGACTATCCACAGAGAGAACACCAAATCATCAGAACACAAATAGTGACGACTAAGCTGACCCTTTCTAAGATCAGCCATAGTGAGACACACCTGCCCCCTGCCCACTCATCCTGTGGTGGGCAGTTTCCAGATGACCCTGAGTGTTGTAAATGCACCTGCTGGTTGTGACTGTAAATCATGTGATCCAAATCCACGGCAAGAGAAATTGCAAACCTTGTCAAAAGATGCAGACTTGAGGGGCGCCAGGGTGGCTCAGTCGGTTAAGCGTCTGCCTTTGGCTCAAGTCATGATCCCAGGGTCCTGGGACCGAGCCCTGCGTCGGGCTCCCTGCTCAGCAGGAAGCCTGCTTCTCCCTCTCTCACTCCCCCCTGCTTGTGTTCCTTCTCTGGCTGTCTCTCTCTGTCAAATAAATAAATAAAATCTTTAAAATAAATAAATAAATAAATAAATAAATAAATAAATAAAATTCTCCCAGAGTTGAAATTATAACTTAAACATTGTTAAATATGGGATAAAATTACAAAAATGACTTTGTTTTTGGTCTCTATTTTCAAGATTTAGTCCCAATGAGTCCCTGTGTTGACTCGTTACAATGAAATTCAAAGGCCTTTTGCTGGGCCCCGCTGTTCTTACATAAAAGGGCACGCCTTTTTCTCCAGATCTGCGTCTCTTTAGAACATGGGCTTTGAGGGCAGTAGTAATGTTTTCATCTTTGTATCGCTGGCACCCAGGCAGCCTAGCATACAGTGGACACTCTGCAGGGTCTGTTACACAGATGAATCAAGAAGACACAGAAAAACAACTGTATTTTGTGTCTCTTACTGGGCTGTTTGCTCGGTCACGGTCTATAGCAATGGGCTCAGAGGGTCCGCATGAGGTGGAACAGATGGGGGTGGGGGCCCTGGGCCTGTGGATTCAAGCACTCTTGCCGGGCTGAGAGAGCGTGTCTGAGGAGCAGGGCAAGGCAGGGAGGCCCTTGAGCAAGTGAGGGGCACACCAGGCATGGCAGGTGGAAGGGGACTGTTCCACGTCATGTGTGTGGATACTGACAAATTGCTTCTCAGGAGGAAAATCCTGAAAGCAAAATGACTTCCAGGAGTATGGTGTCTCTCTCCAGGAGGTCTCTCCGGGGGTGCCTAGCTGAGGAGCTGAGGCTGTGAGCGGTCAGCATGGAGGAGAGAGGTCAGGAGGTGAAGGAAGGGCTGGATTGGGAGAAAGAGGGAGGAAAAAAAAGATAAAGACAGAGACAGAGAATCCGAAGGATAGGAATTAACTGCTGGATCCAGCTGTGCCTGAAGCTAGTCAGCCCGGGGAGCCTTTAAGTTTTCTCAGCCGACACCTTCAGTTTTTTTTGTTGAAGCCAGCCACGCTTACTTGCAACTTAACTGTCTCTTTTAGCCGATCTCTGGGCACGGGGGAGGGAGAGGCCTGCAGCAGGCTGAAGGCAATGGCCTGCAGAGGGAAGGCCTTGAAAACCTGGACTGTTTCTCTAGTTTTAAGACACCCCTGCTCAAGGGCGGGAGGCAGGGTAAGGAGACCCGCAAACAAAAGCACAAACCAGAGATGGCTTAAAACCGGAGCATCAAAGGGAGGCAGACCAAAGGAGGCAGATGTGGAGGGCTGCTGTATAAACATACTTAACTAAAAAATGACTTGAGAAGGTATTAAAACATTCAGAGCCACCCACTTTCAGCTGGTCTCCCATGGAAAACTTACTGACATGATTTTTATCAAAATTACACTAAGGCGGCCACATTGTTCTCATCTCCATTGGCTCATCTGTCTCCTCGGGATCCACCCCAAGGCCAACCCTAGGGTTCTGGGGAGCATGGCTTGGGCCTCATGCACAGGTGGAGTTAATTAATATTTGTGGGCTAAATGAATGAACTAAAAGAAGAGTCAGAGCCCAGCTGGAATGCCTCTTTTTTTTTTAAATTTAATTTTAAATTTACATTGAGTAAAATGCATTCTTTTTGGTGTACACAAATGAATAGTCACAGGACCACCATGACAATCTAAGGGGCAGAATAGCCCCCGTCCTCCCCCCAATTCTCTTGACCTGCATCTCCCTCTCCCCCACGACCCCCACTCACGCTCTTTTCCTCTCTCTCAGATAAATAAAATCTTTAAAAAAACTTAATAAAAATTCCGTTGTGTGCATACACCACCTTTTGTTTATCCCTTCACCTATGGGTGGGCATTTGGGTTGTTTGTACCTTTTGATTATAGTGAATACAAGTTCTATGAATGTGAGTGTACACATACCTGTTTGACTCTCCGCTTTCAAAGATTGTCTCTACCATTTTGCCTTTTACAAAATGTCATATAAGTACAAGCGTATAGTGTGCAGTGTGTTTTTTTTTTCCAGTCTGGCTTCTTTTTCTTAGTGTCGTGCATTTGAGATTCACCATGTTGTCGTGCATATCAACAGCTTGCTCCTTTTTACCGCTCAGTGGTACTCTGCTATATGGATATTCCTCTGTTTTTTTTTTTTTTTTTATCCATTCTCCATCAGAGGGACATTTAGGTCATTAAAAAAAAAAAAGATTTATATATTTATTTACTTATTTGAGAGAGAGAGAGACAGAGAGCACACAGAGGGAGAAGCAGACTCCCCGCTGAGCAGGGAGCCCGACGTGGGACTCAATCCCAGGATCCTGAGATCATGACCTGAGCCAAAGGCAGACACTTCACTGACTGAGCCACCAGTCACCCCCATTTAGGTCATTTTTAATTTTGGGTAATTACGAATCCTGCTCTACAAACATCGGCATCGAGATCTTGGTGTGAACGTAAGCTTTTGGTCTCCCTGGGTAAAGACCTAAGAGGGGGATTGCAGAGTCATGTGAGGGGTGGATGCCTGCCACAGCGGCCGTGCCATTTTACATTCCTGCCGGCACCACATGAGAGTTCCAGTTGCTCCGCATCCTCGCCAACACTCGGTAGTGTCAGTTGCCTTGGTCTTTTTTAAATCCATACACTCTCCATTGATTGCCAGATCGAAATAATAGAATGATTTTCATGGTGAGAAGTAAGTGAACGAAAATGGAATTTACTGAGGCGTTCCATGCATCACACACATATCAAACTAGTGCTGTGCATCACATGTGGTCCTTAGAGCTCCTCACGTGTTATCTCACCTAATGCTTCAGTGATTCCCGATTTCCTGAAGTGGTGCCTAGACACAGGAGAAATAACCTAACTGAGGTCACTGAGTGGATGGTGGTGGAGCCAGACGTGAACTGAGGTTCTGATCCACCATGTCTGTGCCTCCCTCACATACAGGTGGGCGCTAATAAGTGCCACTTCTCCTTCCTTCCCTTGGGGATTTTATTTTTTTATTATTATTTTTAAAGATTTATTTATTTATTTGAGAGAAAGAGAGAGTGCACGCACAAGCACGAGCGGAGGGAGGAGCAGGGAGAGAGACAGAATCCCAAGCAGACTCCCCACTGAGCGCAGAACCCGATGCTGGGCTCGATCTCATGACCCTGAGACCACGACCTGAACCAAAACCAAGAGTCGGAGGCTTAACTGACTGAGCTCCCCAGGCGCCCCATCCCTGGGAGAGTTTAAAGGCATTGTCTCAACTGTTGCAACACCCCCTTCAGGGTAGGATTATTCTTCCCATTTTAGAGATGAGCTTTGCCCAGCCAGCACTAGGCTCAAGCCTCGGAGCCTGGGTCCACGGCCTCCTGAGTCTCAGCCCCTCTCAGGGACACGCCGGGTTCACAATGTGCAAACTGCTGCTTTCAGACAAAAGGCCTGAGCATTAGGTCTGTCCCCCCGGAAACAAAAGCCGAGACCCGACACCCAACACCCTGCAGTCATCCGAAGGCTCAGCACCCCCAGGGGTCTTTATAATTCCTGGCCGGGATGCCTCCCAAAGGTCCAGCCACTGTTTGAAGCCACCTCCCTCTGCTCCAACTTTGCCCAACATCTGCAACGCTTTCTAAGAAAGACAACACGAGGCCAAGGGAAAGAGAAGAACAAATGCCTTTGTGAAAAGCCCACGGATTGGAAGGCGCCTTCTAGCCTTCTGGGGCAACCCCGAAAGTGACAGATGTGGGAGGCTGCCACCAAGGCTTCGAAACCACAAGCTCGTCCAACTCCCCACAACCGAAGCCTCAAAAGAACAAGCGATTTTTCTAAAGGGAAGTTCAAAGGGTCTTGTCTTGCCTTCGGTTGAGATTCCCGGAAACAGAAAGGCAAAGGAGACAGAGACTCAGGTCGGGGTGTCCTGCGGCCCATGTCTCCCCGTGGCCCCTCCACCTCCCCTGCCTCCATCTACATGGCGAACACAACCTGAGGATACGGACACCTCACTGAGAGCCTACTGTGTGCCAGGAGGGGCCTGCCTCCAATTCTGGGGTTCCCTCCCCGGATGCCCCATTAGGGACCATGCTCATCAGAAGGAGTAGCCACGCTACCGGGTGTGGGTGCCTTAGTAATGTACTCGGTTATAATAATCGCTGTCACTCTTCATCCATCCATCCATCCATCCATTTCATGTAACTACAAAAGGGCCACAGTTCAGTAAGGGACACAGAGGTAGATGCAGTGTGGTCTGTGAACAGAGGCAGTCATCACCTTTGTGGTGGCATCAGGAGGAGGAATCAGTTCTGTTGGGCATAGCACACTTCATGGAAGAAGCAACTTGAGCTGAGTCTGCAAGGAGGAGGAGTCTGCCAGGAAGAGAAGGGCATTCCAGGTCGAAAGAGCAGCATATGCAAAGGCACTGAGGTCTGAAATAACATGACATGTTTGGGGGAAACACAGGTAACTCCTTATGGTGGGAGTATGGGGTGAGGAAGGAGTACGAGATGAGCCCAGACCAGCCGCCGCCCCCCCTCCACCGTTGGCTCCTGTGACCCCCAACTCTCACCGTATACAGCAGGCACTCAATAAATCAAGCTACTGGGCAGAGACCAGTGGTCCTGCAGGGGCACAGAGATCACTGATAACCAGACCCCTGTTTCCAACACCCCTCAGAGATGCAGATGCCCACACAATATTGAGGATGGGGAGGCCCTGGGGCTCACACACAGACCCAGGCCCATACCCCTTGGCATTCCCCAGGGGACACGAGCAGAAACTCTCCTCTTCTACTCAGGACACCAGCATGAGAACGAGGTCACCATGCTGCTAACCTGCATTTTGCTTTAATTTAGCAAAGAAAAGGATATCATTCACCAACCTTGGTCCTTTGGCTTCTTTTGATAGCACATGACCAGTGGCGCCCCCACACCAGGGTGCCTCAGTCGGGGTGGACCCTCCCTGAGCTCAGGCAGGTGACCCCCTGCACCCCGCTTACAGCCTGTCTTCACTGGCCCCATGGGCACTACAGGCCATGATCACAAGCCCCAGAAGGGTTTGCATGGCCTGCAGAGTGTCCGGTCCTGTGTTTGCTCTGGGAAATGATGACGGTGAACCACCCAGCTCTGCCTGAGGCCAGTGCATCCTGAGGCTTCTGCTGCTTGGTTCTGAGTCAATACATGAGTCAGTACATCCACTCAGGCTGGTTTACGTGGTGACATGTTCCAAGACTTCTCATTAATACCACTCTATTCTTGTTTAGATTATTCTCTAAATATACCATGATTCCATTCTTGAATTTTCTTTTGGACCCACCAGTTATTTAGGAGAGTGCTTTTAAATCTCCAGATGGCAAGGTTTTTCTATGTGTAAGTGCCTTTGTGATTCATGCCTGGTTTATGACATTGTGATAAGAGGGAGAATAGAATCGGTGAGTCCTCTCTGCTGCATGATTAAAAAACAGTGTTTCCAAACCACAGTCCGATGTACTGTCATGCCTCACACTGAAATGTTGAAAGCACCCCCATTAAAGTCAGGAACCAGATGAGGATGCACCACCACCGCCATTATGGAACAGCTTTCTGGAAGGCCACAAGAAAGGAAGGAATGCTAATGTTGGAATGGAATGTGAAAAATATAATTATTAACACATGCTAGAATTTGATACCTACAATCCATGAGAATAAACTACAAACCACTAGAAACAATGAAGGAATACACTAAAGTGGATAGACATAAATGTAATGTGCAAAAATGAATGGCATTCCCATATATGAAGAATAACCAGTGAGGAAGGCATCATAGAAAAGCGTTCCATTTGTAATTGCTCTAAGAAAGGATGGAGCACTCAAGAGTCAACTCGACAAGAAATCAAAGGATCTCTATGAAGAGAACTTAAAATACGTCTACCGAGGAATTTCGCGAAGGCGAGCATCCTGGAAGTCATCCTTGTTCTCAGAGAGGGAGACAGAGGATTAGCATGGGAAAGATGCTCATGCTCCTTAAATTATCTACAAAATTGATGAGATACAACACTCGTAGCTACACTCTTATTTTTGAAGCTTAAAATAATATCAGGGTTCACCTGGAGAAAACACATAGAATAGCTTTGATAATTCTGAAAAATAAGAGTGACGAGTGAAGACTAGCCCAGCTAGAAATTTGAAGCATGTTATGAAATTACAGTAACTAAAAGTTTGGTGGAAAGATGGAGCAGACATAACTGTCCCTACTTGTCCTGTGGAAAGAACAGCTGAAAACCCTGGATCATATATATGTGTATATAGACTCTGTATGCATATACATAGACTCTGACTCTCCCCGCCCCATGCTCTCTCTCTCTCAAATAAATAATAAAAGACTTACTTGAGAAAGAGAGAATGAGCACAAACAGGGGGAGAGGCAGAGGGAGAGAGAAAGTGAGAAGGAGACTCCCCACCGAGCAGGAAGCCCCACGCGGGGCTCAATCCCAGGACCCTGAGATCATGACCTGAGCCAAAGGCAGACGCCCAACTGACTGAGCCACCCAGGCACCCTTGCCTTTTTTTTTTTTTTTGTCTCATCTATTCCAAACTGAGTGCTGGAGAAGCCGGCAACTCAGAAACACCAATGGATATGAACAAAAAAGTCTTCAAGAAAAGCCCGCTCTCTGTAGCCAACCTAGAAAGGGGGAAGTATAACAAGACAAAACTTCCAGAGACTATGAGCTCTATACCAGGTGTATAACCCAAAAAACCCCAAGGCCCCACTCCTCCCTCCATCTAGCAGGGCAGAATGGGGAGCAGACTGCCTTCTTAGCCAGACTATTACAACACAAAGCCCTCACTGGGGTGGTATCAAAGGAGGATGAGTGGGGAGGCAGAATTGCAGCCTCCCTCCCAGGAGTAATGAGGAGCCTCCCCCATCTTGGATGTCAGTGGAGGCTGGATGGAAAACCTGGCCTTCCATCCTGCTGGAAGTAATGAGCATGTGTCTGAGGAGGCCAGCTAAAACACAAGATTGCAAGTAAGATCCCAGGTCTTATACTACCTGAAATGTCCAAGATTCAATGGAAAATCACTCATCCTACCAAGAACCAGGAAAACCTCAACTTGAGTGAGAAAGACAATCCACAAATGTGAACACCAGTGTGATATGGACGGTAGAATTATTTGACAAAGATTTTTTTTTAAAGAGAGAGCAAGAGACTACATCGCACATGCGGGTGGTTGGGGGGAAGGGGCAGAGGGAGAGAGAGAATCTTAAGCAGGCTCCACGACCAGTGTGGAGCCTGACGGGGGGCTCGATCTTATAACCCTGAGATCATGACCTGAGCCGAAATCAAGAGTCGGATGCTCAACCGACTGAGCCACCCAGGTGCCCCTGACAAAGATTTTAAAACAGTTATCATAAAAATACTTCTGTGAGCAATGAAGAACACACTTGAAACAAATGACAAAAGCAGAGATTCTCAGCACAGACGATATAAAGAGAGAAGATATAAAGAAGAACCAAATGAAAATTTTGCAACTGAAATATACAATCATTCAAATAAAAAACTCCATGGATGGAGCTATCCTGTCATTTGCAACAACATGAATAAGTCGGTCACAGAAAGACAAGTACCCATATGATTTCACACATATGTGGAATTTAAGAAACAAAACAAATGAGCATGGGGGGGAAAGAGAGAGAGAGAGACAAACCAAGAAAGACTCTTAACTATAGAAAACAAACTGATGGTTACCAGAGGGGAGGTGGGTGGGAGGATGAGTTATATAGGTGATGGGGATTAAGGAGGGCATTTGTTGTGATGAGCACTCGGGGGTGTATGGAAGTGTTGTATCACCATATTGTGCACCTGAAACTAATATTACCCTATATGTTAGCTAACTGGAATTTAAAGACAAACTTATAAAAAAGTGAATGAACTTTTGATACATGTAACAACTTGGATGGAACTGAAGGGCATTATGCTGAGCAAACAAAGCCAATCCTAAATCATCACATACTATATGATTCCAGGCATAAAGTTTCTTAAAATGACAAGTGTATAGCTATGGAAAACATATTCGCAGTTGCCAGAGGTTGGGGCTGATGGTGGTAGAGGTGGGTGGTTTCCCAATGATAAAATAGTGCTGTACTTTCCTTGTTTCATGAACCACATCCATGATCAGATGGCACAGAACTCTACACACACATTGTACCAAGGTCAATTTCCTGGTTTTGATATTGTTTTAGAGTACCTAAGGTGTGACTATTGGGGGAAATTGGGTGAAGAGTACATGGGACTTCTCTGTACCATGTTTGTAGCTTTCTGTGACCCTGTAATTATTTTATTTATTTATTTTAATTTTTTTGAGAGGGGAGGGTGGGGAGGAAGTAGAGAAAATCTTAAGCAGGTTCCACGCCCGGGGTGGAGGTCGACACCGGCTCAATCTCATGACCCTGAGATCATGACCAAAGCTGAAATCAAGAGTCGGATGTTTAACTGACTGAGCCACCTGGGTGCCCAGACCCTATAATTATTTTAAATAAAAAACAACAACAAAAAAATTAAAACCAGCCAGTTCGGTGGTGGAAAAGAAATCAACAAGACAATGACAAAGTATACAGTATTCAGGATGGCATAAATCCAGAGTGTCATCAAGATGGCATTTCCTGCAATGCTAAAAGATGGATTATTCTTGACAATTGGCTAACCATATGAAAAACCACAAAAGTGGATGGCTACTTGACTTATTATATCAAAAACAAATTCCAAAATTATCAATGATGTCAATATAAAAATAAATAAGATTACCAGGATAAAACCTCAGTGAATTTATTTACAATGTTAGATTGGACAGAGCTTTCTAGCAGGATATAAAACACAGAACTCATAAAAGACTGATACCTTTGACTATATTTAAAAAACAACAATCTTGTACATATCAAAAATTATCCTACATAGGGTCATGTGACTAACATCAAATTGGGAAAAATATTTACAGTATCTATGACGAAAAATCTGTTTCTGTATTTAAAACACTTAAATGAAGCAGTATGAAAACATAAACACCTCATTAGAAAACAGGGAAAGGATATGAATAGATAATTGATACATACATAAAGATGAAAATAAATATATGAAAAAATATACTTCGCATCTCATGTTTATAGGTAGGGAGACTTAATATTGTTAAGATAATAATACTTCCCAAAGCAGTCTACAGATTCAATGCAATCCCTATCAAAATTCCAATGGCTTTTTTTTTCTTTCGAAGGAAATGGCTCAGCCAATCATCAGATTCATACAGAATCACAAGAGGCCAATTGCCAAAACAATATTGAAAAAGAAGAACAAAATTGGAGGACTCATACTTCCCAATTTCAAAACTTACTACAAAGTTACAGTAATCGAAACACTGTGGTTCTGGCATAAGAATAAACATATAGACCAGTGGAATAGAATTGAGAGTCAGAAAAAGGCCCCTACACCTATGGCTAATTTAATTATTTTTTTAAATAAAGATTTTATTTATTTAAAAGAGAGAGAAAATGAGAGAGCACGCAAGTAGGGGGAAGGAGAGAGAGAATCTCAAGCAGACTCCATGCTGAAAGTGGAGCCTGATGAGGGGCTTGATCTCATAACCTTCAGATCATGACCTAAGCTGAAATCAAGAGTCAGAAGCTTAACTGACTGAGCCACCTAGGCACCCCTAATTTAAATCTTAACAAGGATGCCATGGGAAAAGAATAGCCTCTTTAACAAATGGTGGTGGGAGAACTAGATATCCACATGCAAAAGAATGAAGTTGGACCCTTACCTCACACCACGACAAAAACTAACTCAAAATAGATCCATGACCTACATATAAGGGCTAAAACTATAAAACTCTCAAGGAAAATATAGGGCTAAATCTTCATGAGATTGGATTTGGCAATGGATTCTTGGATATGACACAAAAAGCAAAAAAAAAAAAGAAGAAAAGAAAAAAATAAATTGGGCTTCCTCAAAATTAAAAACTTTTCTGCATTAAAGGACATTATCAAGAAAGTAAACTGCCAATTTTTAAAGTAAGCTCCATGCCCAACATGGGGGTTAAAATCAGGACCCTGAGATCAAGAGTTGCATGCTTTAGGGACTGAGCGAGCCATGTGCCCCAAGAAAACATTTTCAAACCACACATCTGAGAATGGTCTGGTATCCAGAATATGTCTAGAATATACATCCAACATAAAAAGAACTCTTACAAACCAACAACAGAAAGACAACCCAATTCAAAATGAGCAAAGGACCTGAATTGACATTTCTCCAAAAAAGACATACAAATGGCCAACAAGCCCATGAAAAGATGCTTAATATCATTAATCATGAGGAACTGCAATCGAAACCACAATGATCTGTGGACTCTGCTCTTTGAGGACTGCTGCTGTAAGGATTACTGTGCTCTGTCAAACTTACATCTTATTCGATTTATGGAAAAGCCTAGAGTTACTAGTCAGACATTCCTCACAGGTAAAAATGGATTCAGGGCTTGCATGAGGCGTGCTTACGTCTACGAGGGCCTGCTGCTGCTAGGAGGGTCTTGGGAATGAAAACAGGAGGGAAATTCTGTTCTGAGATCCTCTCTGCCTCCACAAAGGATAAGGGGACCATGTGGGCAGTCACTGAGGTGGACAGGACAAGGACACTTCGATGCCACAGCTGTGGCAGAACTCCTGCCAGGCACAGGGATGCTGAGGATGGAAGCCACCGCTCTCCCCGACAGCCCAGTGGAGACAGAGAGGTGAACGACCAGACCGTGAGCTCCTCCAGCACAGGACCTCAAGAGGTGAGAGCCAGGCTGCTGCAGAGGGGAATACTGAGGACAGAGGGGGAGCGGGCAGGACCAGAGGGGACTGGGGTGGGGGGGAATGGAGCTGTCAGGGCTGGGTGGGGCCAGAAGGAACTTCCGGGGGTAGAGCTGTCAGGGCTGGGCGGGGCCAGAGAGCTGGAGCGGAGAGGTCAGGGTTGGGTGAGGCCAGAGGGAGCTTCCGGGGGAGGAGCTGTCAGGGCTGGGCGGGGCCAGAGTGGGAGGAGCTGTCAGGACTGGGTGGGGCCAGAGAGAGCTGGGGTGGAGAGGTGATGCCACGGCTGGGTGGCGCCAGAGGGAGCTTCCAGGGGAGGAGCTGTCAGGGCTGGGTGGGGCCAGAGAGCTTCCGGTGTGGGGGGAGAGAGGTCAGGGCTGGGCGGGGCCAGAGTGGGAGGGGCTGTCAGGACTGGGCGGAAGGAGCCCTTCCGGCCAGAAGGAGCTGGGGTGGGAAGGTGATTTCAGGGTTGGGAGGGGGCCAGAGGGAGCTTCCTTGGGGAGATGTGAGGGCTGGGCCTTGAATCCAACTTGATGGGTGGAGGGGCGGCAGGCAAACCAGGGCACGCCAGGATCCCTCAGCCATGGACCAGGGACAGAGGTTCAAAGGCAGTTTGCCAGGTCATGAAATCCTGAAATCCAATCCAACATCAGTTGCCCTGATGCCATTCTCCCTCAGTCCAGACCTTCCCATTCACTCATTCACTCACTGAATACACCTGAGAGCACCTACTCCTCGCCAGACACTGGATACAGAGAAGACAGTGAGCATCCTTGTCCTTGAGAGGCTTATATTCTAAGAGATGGACAAAGATACAGGGCTCTGGAGGCCAGCCCGCCTCACTCAGGAAGCCCCCAGGGTGCTGAGTCGCTGGACCTGACGGGCTCAGTCACGCACGTTGCTCCCGTCACTGGCTGACTGCCAGGGATCAGCACCTACCCTCCCCTTTCTGCCTGGGTGAGATCTCTGCCTCAGGGAAGACCCTAGGGTAGCAGTGCTGGCTGGAGGGTCCTCTGGCTGGAATGTGTATGGAGGGGAGAGGGCCTAGAAAGAGCTGTTGCCTGGGACCAGGCTAATGTAGTGGAGTTAGAGAGAGACAGGTGGGTTCCACATGTATGCAGAGAGTAGAATTCACCATTTTTCAAGCTCTCACTCAATCTTCCCAACTGGTAATAATATTATTCCCATTTTACAGATGAGAAAACTGAGGTTCAGAGAAATTAAATAAGGTGTCCAAAGTCACACAGCTGAGTAGGTGATTAATGGGATCTGGAGTGGGAGTTGCTGCAGATGGCCCCGGTTTCTGGACGGGCTGATTCCTGAGATGGGGAGCACAGGCAGGCAGAGCATCCAGCAAGAGGAGGTGGCCAACATCCGGGCCCATCACAGCCTGACCCACGACCTGAGGTCTGGCCTCCTCCCATTCACCTCCTGTCCCTCCTGGAGGTATAAGTCTTCCCAAACAGAGCGGGAGTTTTCAGAAGTAAGGGATGTCATGTGGTTAAGCATCAGCCCAGGGCCTGTTGACAAACATACTTGTCGAATGAGTCACGACTCAACAAAAACATTCCTAATACTGAATCAACTTCGTTTGATCTGAAAATGAGGCTGGTGCTTACTAGAATTCGGGACAAGGCAGAACCACTCCTCCCGGATGGAGGGCTCTTCCAGACCCACACATACACGCGCAAACACATGCGTACGGGAACGCACATGCCCAAGACATGCATGCATACACACACCCGAACACACATGTACACACGTACCTGGAGGACATAAAGATACAGGCTGATGCACGTACATGCATACATAGAAATCACTCACAGTCACACACACATGGGAACTTCTAACTGTGGAGGCTTAATCCTGCTGACTGCTGCATTCACATTAATGTCTGGGAAGCCCGCCTTCCTTACTGTGTGTGCTGTTAAGTCACTGCCAGTGTTTCTACAGGTAAAGAATCTGACCTCTCTCCGGTAGCAAAACTGTGCTTCTGGTCCCTGCTCGAGGCAGGGAATCAGGCATGCAACATTCCAGATTGTCTGGGAGAAAATCCAGTCCATCCCACATGCCCCCAGCGAGATATCATTCTACAGCAGAAAACCATGGGGTCTGTATCCGAGGGAAATCCAACCCTTGATGATAAAGGGACATTTGAAAGAATGCCCAGGAATACCGATATCTGATTAGATGGTTTTTATAGGTAGCTATGCTCCTGGCCTCTCGTTGCACCCTCCCCTTCATCCAGGCCAAGGAGACTAGGTTCATTAGCAGAACAGATGGGGCCTGTCTCTACCATTAGGATAATGATCACAAACTCCCCGCAGAAACGAGGACATGCTGAACCTGGGCTGCACCAACAACATCTGACTTGGGCCCAAAGAAAATTGCATTTTTCCCCTTCAAGTTCAATTAACAAACATTTATTCAGGGCCTGGTATTTGTTCAGCTTCACGTTTCAGTCCTGGCTCCTCTGTCAAGGCCTCCCCCTAATCCTGGGATCAGCCCTCAGGAGGCAGCCTGAGGTGGCCAGCTGGTAGGGCTATAGGATATTAGTCCTACATGGAGGACTCAGCGTCTGGAAGGTCTGACACCTTGTACTCACTGGGTTCAAGCCCTAGCTCTTCCACTCAGTAGCTGTGTGACCTTGGGTAAGTTACTTAACCTCTCTGTGTCTTGGTGTTGTGATGATTGAATGGGCTAGTACCCATAAAGTAGGAGACTTTTATGCACTCATTAAGGGTTGGCTATTATCACTACTACTAATTTCATGATCATTATTATCAGGTTAGCTGAACCCTCTTGCCTGAGCCTCAGGTCTGCCTCTCATCCTCTGCTTGTCTGCATCCAGAGGTGGCCTCACTCTAAATCCTTGGTCAGGGGGAGTAAACAACGTAGTTTCAGTTTGAGCGGAATTGCAGAGATCCAGGAATCGTGCCAAGACTAGATCAGGCAATGACAGATTTAATGTTTGCCCCGGGAGAGCAGGAACCTGCCTGCCCTCTTCACTCCTTAGTGCTCGGAATGAGGTCTGACCCACAGGAGATGCTCAAGAAAACCCTTGAGGAATGAATGAAGCCAACGCAGTCGCCCCCACACTGCCTGTCCCCTGCTCCCTTCCATCAAAGGCCTGGGCACCAGTTTTGAAGGAGAGTGGCATAGCCTGTGTGTCCAGTTGGCCAGGCCCGCACCATGGGTCGCTGCCCTGGGACCAGGGGAGAACAGGCAAGCTTCTAGCCCTTCGATGCCAGGGCTGACGTCATTGATAAGGACGCTAACCATTTACTGAAAATCTGTTCTGGGCCAGGCGCTGGGGCTAGGAGCTCTTCACCTGAATTACCTCCTTCCATTTGCCCAACCATACAAGGTAGGTATTACTATTATTATTTTCCCCTTCTGTAGATGAAGAAGGAAAGCACTGGGTGATGAGCAAGAGCCCAGGGTCACAGGGCTTTAAGTGGCAGCGCTAGACTTGAACCCAGGTGGCAGGGTCCAGACTCGGCCCCCACCTCTGCTGCTCCGCTGTCCCCCTACTCGCAGGCCCGATCCCCAGTGTTGGCGGGTTTCAGCTTTTTCTCCCCACTCTGCTTGCAGCTTTGGGGAAGGCTGACCCAAGCCTTCTGTTGCCAGCAGGCTGAGTTTGTGCCCCAGCCTATCACTTACCAGCCGTCTGACCTGATGGAAATCATGCTGTGTCCCTCAGTTTGCTATTCTATAAAATGGGGATGAGGGGGGCACTTTTGCCAGCCGTCCTGCAGATTCCAGAAGCAGCAGAGGACCTCCTACAGAGCAGGTCCTAATTCCTTCCTCCCTGTTGTGAGATGTTACTTCCCTTTTGGCTCCCACACAGGGGGAATGTGGGCTTTGGGACTTGAAAAGCGCAAAGAATGTCCCAAACAATGGGAAACACTGAGCTCTCAAGGCTTGTGCTTTGGGTGGTCATCACACCCACCCGGGGGGAAGGCCTGACCTCACGGGGGCCTTTGTTGTTTTCATTTTATGTGTAGAACTTGAAACAGAGTTCCATTCCCAAGGAAAACTCCCATGAAAGCAGAAATAAAAACAGAACGCCCCCTTCCCGCTAGAGGGGTCAGGGAACCCCAGCCCAGGAGAGGACAACTGATGTTCTTTGTTTACTGGGAGCCTTTAAAACTATCTGTTCTTGTTTCGGTTTTCTCTTCGTAAAGAGATGGGGCCGGCAAAAAAACGATGCTGTCCTTGTTGAAAATTCCCACAGTGTAACCCCAAACCATCTTTGAAGCACATGATCAATTACGATAGTCACGATCTCACTTTTGAGGATGTAGGTTGACCCCATGAGCGCCTTTAATAAGAAAAATGTTTTTCTATAGGAGAAGAACAGACATGGTGGACAGTCGGCCGAGGTAAAACTGAATGGGCCTCGGACTCTCCTCGAAGGGCTTGGATTTCCAAGCCGACTCTGCCCTTACCAGCTGTGTGACCTTGCTCAGATCACTCAGCCTCTCTGAGCTTTGTTTTCTGCACCCGTAAAATGGGGGATAGTTACACCTGTGCTGGGAGCCGAATTTGGTGAGGGATGAGTCTCCACACAGGGCAACCCCTCCTCTCGCGCATCAAACACGTTTGCACGGGGACCCTCCCTGCTTTCGTTTGTTAGCAAAATCTGAGACTCGTGGCATAGCAGGACAGGCAGGAAGGCAAGTGTGAGGCAGGGGGGGGAGCACACAGACGGGGTGGGGGCCACCAGGGGCCCCGTTCTGGTACTGACAGCCCCTCACTGGGTTGACCGCGTTCTTGCCCCTTTCCAAGGTGAGACCTTGGGCTTGATCTCAGACCCTCCATGCTCCCCAGTCCTAAGACCGTATGTATACTAGCTGCTTCCAGTACCCACATCTCCAGTGTGATTTAGAAACGCACAGTACTTAAGTAACACGTGAGCCCCTTGCACTCCACGGCGGTGGTGGGGGGGCAGTCCCCAGCTCCGCACCTGCTGGGAAACTGCTGTCTTCGGGGAATCTTACGAAGGCACCCCCCGCCCCCACATCCCCTCTGGAATCCTGACACTTCCCTCAGGCAGCTGCATCTGCCCCAAAGCCACTTCAGCACTTCTGCTGAAAAGGCAACAAAGTTCTTGAGCAACTCAGAGCAAAAACCAAATCAGAGAAGACAGGCAGCTCTGGGGACTGAGAGACAGAAGGGCTAGCAGGCAGCGGCCACATGGACGACTCGGACAGAGGCTGTGCCCAGATGTAGCCCACTCAGGAGGCACAGGGTCACAGATCCCGGGGGGGGGGGGGGACTATGAGCTCCCCCCACCCGCGACAAGCTCGGCTGGCCACCGTCCCCCGATGGCTACCGAGGAGGCTGGGAGCACAGCCATTCTGCATCTACATCCTGCTTGTCCCTTGTCCTTCAGCAATATAGTTGGGAGCAATGACAAGAAAAGCACTTACCTGAATAGGTCATCATAATCGCATGAAATAGCACCTGTAGCATCTATGATTAAATCTTGATTATATATACATACAACCATGAACACGTATACAAAGCCCTGGCATGTTCCTGCTCCTCCTTTGATCCTTGCTCTAGCACTAGTCCTGGAGGTACATTTACTGTCCTCGTTGGACTGTGGGGAAACTGAGGCTCCGGGAAGGCTGCTGCAGGGTGCGGACTGGGCGCTGTGTCCCAGGGCCATGCTCGCTAATGTCAGCATGCTCCGTCTGCTCTGGGCGGAGATGTCTATGAGCTGCAGCGGCTGAGTGGGGGTATGACGTAGCTGTGGTCCTCACCCTCCTGACCTAGCAGGTAATCCAGGAGGGCTGAGGGCTAAGAGGAGGGAAAAAGCCCATTTTACAGATGAGGATGCTAACACTTGGCTGTTGAATGATTATCTGAACAGCGCACAATTAAACATCGGAATCCAAGGCCTTATTCCTTGAGGAAGGAACAAAGGAGGAGTTGGATGAAGTTCAAGCTCACTCCCTGCCCCAGGGGGGCGGGCAGGAACTAGATCAAGCAGCCTTGCTTGCAGACAGGCATATATTTGTTCATACATCATGCATCCACTCATGCACTCATGGTGATTTTCCCCTGTGTTAGATGCCAAAGCACCTCTCCAATCCTCTCCGGGACAAAGGCCATAAAAACGCTTGTGAAAGCAGTTTCATTGCATTGGGCATGGAATGTTGTGTGAACCTAAAATCTGGCCGGCTCGCCCAGGACCCTGGGGTGAGCGCTGTTCCACGGGAAGCAGACAGAACAGCGAGACTTCAGGGGAAAACCCTTTGATCTGGATCCCGGTCACGTCCTCTGTCTCACCACTGCCTTCGAAGAGGCAGTAAAATGTACACATCAGTGGGAGAGAGAACATTGAATGCTCTTCTCTGGAGCTGAACAAAGAGAGAGTCAACCAACAGCTCTTGGATCTGAGACATCTGAGTGGTTGTAGTCACTCTGTCCCCTGGGTCAGAACAAAAGGTCCACACTCTTAAATAATAATCCCTCTAAACCTGAATGGTCACGGTTATGGCTCAGGCCCACCTTGGCAGGTTAGTTATCCTCTGAGTTCCAGACACCGTCCATAGAGTGCAGACTTGCCCAGGCCACCTTGAGGATTCAGGGAGATCATGGGTGTAAAGATGGCACAAAATGGGGGTTCAGTAAGTGACCTGGGGCACCCCTCTCGGTCTAGGGGACCAAAGAGGGGTCCTGGCCCTCACCTCCTCCTCGGGAGGCACGGTGGGGTAGAAAGGGGCAGAAGGACTGTTAGCCAAAATATACAAAGACAACAAGAAGAAAACAATCTTAACAGGTACTTCACTAAGAAGATATACAGATGGCAAAAAAGCACATAAAAAGGTGCTCTACATCATATGTCATCAGGGAGGTGCAAATCACAACATTGATTTTTTTTTTTTATTTGACAGAGAGAGTCACAGTGAGAGAGGGAACACAAGCAGGGGGAGTGGGAGAGGGAGAAGAAGGCTTCCCGCTGAGCAGGGAGCCCAATGCGGGGCTCGATCCCAGGACCCTGGGATCATGACCTGAGCCGAAGGCAGACGCTTAACGACTGAGCCACTCAGGCGCCCCAAATCACAACATTGAGATACCACTACACACCTATCAGAATGGCCAAAATCCAGACGACTGACACCACCAAATGCTGTCGGAGATACAGAGCAACAGGGACTTATTCATTGGTGTTGAATGTGAAAAATGAGACAGTCACTGTGGGAGGCCGTTTGTCAGTTTCTTACAAAACTAAACATACTTGTACTATACGATCCAGCAATTACACTCCTTGGTATTTACACAAAGGAGCTGAAAACTTCTGTCCCCACAAACAGCTGCACACGGCAATTTAGAGCAGCTTTATCCATAACTGCCAAAACCTGAGAGCAGCCCTCGGCAGGTGAATGGATTCCTACACTGTGGTCCATCCAGACAATGGAATATTATTGGTCAGCACTAAAAAGAAATGAGCTATCAAAGCCATACAAAGATATGGAGGAAACCAAAATGCATATCACTAAGTAAAAGGAACCGATCTGAAAAGGCTACGTGCTACGTGATTCCAACTATAGGACATTCTGGAAAAGGCAACACTTGGGAGACAGTCAAAGATCAGTGGTTGCCAGGGCTCTAGGGTGGAGGGCACGTTCACCTGTGAAGCCGTGGCAGGAGTTGGATGGGTCAAAATGAACTAAATATTGCTCCCACTAGGGAAAGCGGGGACAGACCCCACAGACAACACCGCACTCACATTGGAACAGTCATCCTTGCGTGCGTGCTGGGAGGTGAACGTCTCAAAGCTCCTACTCCATGCTATCAGCAATCACACAGTGAGTCCGTCCCAGGCTCTTCCTGCATGCCGCCTCGGACCCTGTTTCCTCTGGAGTTTGCCTTGGAACTGGGGCCAGAGTCAGGAAGTAGAAGTGAGGGTGCCAGTGGATGAGGGGACACCTGGTCGAGGGACCAGCACTGAGAGGGACTTCCAACTGCAGAGCGCAGAGCCCAACGTGGGGCTCGATCCCAGGACCCTGGGATCATGACCTGAGCTGAAGGCAGATGCTTAACGACTGAGCCACCCAGGTGTCAAGCCCTCCCCCCACAACCCGGCATTTAAAATTTTTTTTTTTTTTTTAAGGTTTTACTTATTTGCGAGAGAGAGAATGAGAGACAGAGAGCGTGAGAGGGAGGAGGGTCAGAGGGAGAAGCAGACTCCCTGCTGAGCAGGGAGCCCGATGTGGGACTCGATCCAGGGACTCCAGGATCATGACCTGAGCCGAAGGCAGTCGCTTAACCAACTGAGCCACCCAGGCGCCCAGCACAACCCGGCATTTTAAAAAAGATTTTATTTATTTATTTATTTATTTATTTATTTATTTATTTATTTATTTAAAGAGAAAGCATGTGAGAGAGCGGGGGGAGGGGCAGAAGGAGAGGGAGCGAGAGAATCTCCAGCAGACTCCCTGCTGAGCGTGGAGCCCGATGCGGGGCTCGATCTCAAGACCCTGAGATCCCAACCTGAGCCAAAATCAAGAGTCTGACGCTTAACCAAGTGAGCCACCAGGCGCCCCATGTAGTGATGGATATTAACCAGACTTACTGTGTTGATCATTTGCAACACACAGTTGACCCTTGAACACCGGGGTTGGGGGCACGGACCTTTGGGAAGTTGAAAACCCACATATAACTTTTGACTCCCCCATAGCCTACTGTTGGCCAGAAGCCTTACCAATCACCTCATTATTATTAACACGGATTTTGTATGTTTTAGGTGTGATAGACTGTATTCTTACAATAAAGTAAGCTAGGGAAAAGAAAATGTTAAGAAAATCAAGGATGAGAAAACACATTTATAGTGCTGTATGTATATGTACTGAAAAAATTCCACACTTAAGTGGACCCAAGCAGTTCAAATCCTCATTGTTCCAGAGTCATCTGTGGACAAATATCAAATCGTTATGTCGTACACCTGAAACTAATATAATACTATATGTCCATTATAACCAATTAAACAAGTGCCCTGGGCATTAACCATGTCCCAGGGCCATGCAGGGAGATGCTTCTCTCCCCCTGCCCACTTATCCACCTTGGCCCTCACCACAAGTTTTGGGAAGAAACTCTCTGCCATCTCCTACCCGCCTCACTGGACCCTCCGTGCAGCAATGGGAACGATGCCTGTGGTCAGCAGTCGGGGCAGGGTTTGTCCACCGTGGCCTCTGTCCTCCCACTGGGTGGCCACAAGTGTCTTCGCTGTCCCGGGCCCTTGAGGAGGCATGGATAGGAGCCACCAACGGCTGGCTGAGTGGGTGTCTGCATGTCACCCTCCGGGACCCCACAGTGTGGACTCAGGGAAGGAGTGTCGGGAAGCCTGCTGGGCCCGGGGCCGCGCCCTTCCCTCCAGCCCAGCCTTTTCAGCAGTGAAGCAGGCATTCTGACCCCTGACAAGTCTGTCTGTATCCTCAGTTGCCTCAGATCTCAGGTAGCAGAGGGGTAAGGGGAGGATCACAAGTCCTCGGAGGAGACTGAGCCCCCTGTGCTGGGAGAGTGGCCTCTGGCTTCCCAGGCTGACTTCCATCCAGGTGAGAAGGTAGCCGAGGCTGGCCTCCCTTTCTGGAACCAGAGGGACCCCTGGGCCAGCTCTTCTGCTTTTTAATTTATTTTTTAAGATTTTATTTATTTGAGAGAGAGAGAGAGCACACGCAAGCATGTGAGGGGGACAGGAGCAGAAGGAGAGGAGAGAATCTCAAGCAGACTCCCTGCTGAGCACGGAGCCCAAGGCTGCACGACCCTGAGATCCTGACCTGAGCCGAAACCAAGACGCGGATGCTTAACCGACTGAGCCACCCAGGCGCCCCAGCTCTTTTGCTTTTCAAACTGATGGGCTTGAGCATAAGGAGAAGCTATCCTGGCCCAAAAATCATTCAAGAGACTTTTTCTTGTTAAAAACCTCCACCCAGGGGACGCTGCGGGGCCGGGACGAGATGGGCCCCATAACCCTACAAGTTTCTCATTATTTTTCCGAAACTTCAGGCAATTAAACCTAATTACATGGAGTCATGATATAAAAGTTGAACATAAACTTCAGTAGTTTCTACACAGAAACCACGAATTCTCTTGGGAGGGACAAGTGGCTTTGTGTTTACGCGCTAGGGCCTCAGTGCCTTGGCCCTGGAGGCCACTGGGGGACGCACACATGCCAAGCTCTGTGTGGGGCCCGTGACCCCCCACCACCCTGGCAGGGACAGGGAGCCAGGGACGGCCTCCGGGGCCTCGGCCCCGTTCTGTTCCTCGGCAGTCTTTGTGAAGAGGACCGAAGGAATGTTCTGGTGCTGGATGGCGCCTCTGCTCAGCACCCAGGCCTTTCCAGCCCCGGGACCGAGACAGCCGCTGTTCTCCTGACCTCATTATGTCAGCGCCCAGCTTGTGAGCTGGGGCTGGGCTGGGGACAGGATGTCTCCTGCTCTCTCAGGACATTGGCACTCTCTTGGCCTGTGGCGATTTATTTCAAGGCCTCATTCTGTTCCTGAACTGGGACCGGCATCTGGACTTTTAACCCCTTGGTTGCCTGATGGGGGCTGCAGAAGCTGAGGCTACAAGCCCTGCGGCTCCTGGCCTCAGATGCAGCCTTGGGTGTTGGGTGGCGTCCCCATTCTACACCCAGGGGGGTGCGACAAAGGGCAGAGCCGGGGTCTCAAGCTCAGCCTTCCTGCTACCACGATTCAAGCTCCCCCTTTGACACCCCAAAAGTAAAGTACCTCTCCTCTCCTTTCCTCTGGAGAAAGTTGCTCCGCTCCCTTGATCTGAGGCTCACGGTAATCTAGGCCCATGGGGCATCCATGCTGGGGACACCCCAGAGTTCCAGTCTGACCCCCCTCTTCCTGGTGGGGCCACCTGGTCTCTTGCCGGGACAATGCAAAGTCCCCCAGCTGTCTCCCCTGGCTTGTTTCCACACTGATGTCAGGGGGACCTTCTGTGAACACAGGGATGGGATTCCTTCCCCATGAGGGATTTCATCTCTGCACGCAGTTAATAACGACCCACAGGTGACCTCACCAGGGCCCCCACACCCAGGGCCTCTATCCACTGGAATTCCGCCACCGTGGCCAAGAATTCCAGAACTGGATTCCGATTTTTCCAAGCGTGTGAGTGGCAATCCCAACCCCAGGGCTCAGGGTTCCTTGGAAAGGACAAAATGGGAGCTGTTTTTTAAAGGTGACCTTTATCTATTCCTAAGGACTGTCACCTGCTTGGCTTGTCCACCTCTGCGGGAAAGGTGCGTGCGGGTGAGCACACACCAGTGTGAGTGCGCGGGGGACACAGTGGCTTACTTCTGATCTCCAGGCAGGATGTGAAGAAAGGAGACCAACAGAATTCCATGGTTCTTTTAAATGGCATCTTGGGAAATAAGGTCTTCCAATGAAATGAGAACAAGATCATCTGTGTGCATGACTCCACACAAGTCGCGTTCCCTGAGTGTCGGCTGCCTCCCGGGCCCTGAGACCCAGGTTGTGACTCTTCACTCATGCTCGTGCTCACGAGGAGTTGCCAGGTATGATGGGGTTAGAGGTGAGGGAACAGGTCCCTACCCGGGGAGTCAGGCGGGGTAAGTCCACTGTGATGGGTGTGTTAGCAGCAGACCCAGAGACGGGAGCATAGAGCAGGGAGATGTGGGAGGAAGCAATGTGGGGATGGGCCTTGAAGGATGAGCAGAGTGCTCCAGGCAGAGGAGAGAGACAGGAACACGGGCAGCAGGTCAAGCATGAGCAAGGGCACAGAAAGCGCATGCTCAGTTTATGGAAGACAAGCGGGAGAGCCAAGGCTGTGGGTGATGGAGGACCTGTGGGAAAGCTGCCCAGAAGGCCAGTGGGCACTTGCAGGGTGGAGGCCGGACTTGGGTCTGCGAAGCTCATACACATGGGGTATGTCCTGGTTGGAGCTGGTTTTTGGAAAGCTCATTCTTGGGGGAGGGGGGCAGAAGCTTACTCACACAAAGAAAGTTCTGGAATACAGCTGCCATGATGAAGTTCTGGAAGACACTGTGGTTGGATAGGGTAGAATAGTGGCTCCCAGAGATGTCCCTGTCCTAATGCCTGGAATTTGTGAGTGTTACCCAAAATGGATAAAAGGGACTTTGCAGATGTGATTAAGTTAATGCTCTTGAGATGGAAGATTGTCTGGATTATCCCTAAAAGTGACCACGAGTGTCCTTATGAGAGGGAGACAGAGGGAGAGGAGAAGGCAATATGACTATGGAGCAGAGACCAGAGTGATGTGGCCACAAGCCGAGGGACGCTGGAGTCCGCCAGAAGCCAGGAGACGCCACGAATGCGTTCTACCCCCAGAGCCTCTGGAAGGAACCAGCCCTTCTGACGCCCTCATTTTAACCCCCATGAAACTCATTTTGGACTTCTGGCCTCTAGCATTTTCAGAGAGTAAACACAGGTCGTTTTAAGCCACTGAGGTTGTGATAATTGCCAACCGCGAAAACGCTCACGTTGTGAAGGATTCTATCAAAGGTGTCTGTGGTTACTTCAGCTAAGGAGGCTCACCGTGGCCTGGGGAGAAACATCTTTCACCAAAACTTTCTGCAGGCAGAGAACAGAAATCATTCAGAAATCCGTGAGAAATGAGAGCCATGAATGCCAATTCTGATTAGAAGGGTAAGCAGCTGAAAACTCCTGCTGGAAGAGAAGAGGACATTTGCAACCTGCTTTTGAGGTCTTGGATAAAACAGTGGTACGTCCTTAAGCGTTGTAGGACTTTGGCTGCAATTAGTCACTGCAGAGCCTATCAAAGTAACTTCTAGAACCCTGTCCTTTTACTGTGAAGGCTTCAGAAAAAAAAGTCTTTACGTGTATTCACATAGACAGGGTTGAACTAAGACAAGAGGAAGGAACACAAGTATTTACAACAGAGGGAATTTAATGCAGGGGGCTAGTTACACAGGTGTTGGGCAAGTCGAGCAGCCAACCCGAGGACGTTTAAAATAACCCAAAGTTTAGCAACAGTAGGAAGCTACTCCCACCCCCTTAAGCTGGGGCGACAAATGAGAAGAGGCCAGGGACTGAGTCACCAACAGAAGCTGGAATGACCACAGGCCATGTGGCTCCTGGCCAGAGGGGCGGGGAGAAATACCCTGGCTTCTCCCTTCCGCCCTCTAATTCCCTCCTGCGATCCCATTGGCTGAAACCAGGGGGGAAGGCAGGAGACCCCAGAGCAGGGGCACACAGCCTGCAGGGGTCAGTCCCCAGTGATCAGAGCGCAACAGGAAAGAGGCTGAGGGCCCAAAGGCAGGATCATTTACTCATGGTTGCAAACGCCCAGAGCTGGGTTTGTGGATTTGCACCCAGGGAGGCCTGAAGTCACCCGCCCACTAAAGAGAGTCCTGCCAGGAAGGAGGAAGAAGATGCTGGGCAGAGGGGGAAGGAAGAAGGATGAAGGCAAGTGAGGAACCTCTGGGGCCCACACCCCACTTACACAACTGAGGCCCGAGCGCCTCCCGGCTGTCCACCCTCCTTCTCTCCTGCTCTGTCAGCACAGTCCTGGGCATAGACCCCCATTTCAGCTGTTCTAGCTGCCCTGTTTGGGGCCCTTAGCCTTCTTGTATTGGTCACTAGCGCCCCCCACAGGTCTTCTCTCCCACCAGCCAACTGTCAACTCAGATCCGAAAGACCCTCACCGCTCCCCACCCCACGCCCCTGGACCTGAGCTGCTGAGACCATCAAAGCTCAGGTGCCCTGAGCTTTTCACTCTCTGAGAGGTCCTTTTCCCTCCTGACACCCAACACGTGGTGTCATTTCCAAACTCGCTTCTCCAATTCTCCCTCATCAACTAGGGGTCCTACAGTTTGATTCAATCCAGACGCTCACCACCCGTGAGTTAGCACAAACCCCACAGGTATCAAGGCTCAGTCCCACAGGCTGCAAGTATCAGGCCACCTGAACTTCTGACCAACTGGCTATCAATTGGGGGTTCCCATGAATCCCTCCTCGGGTCTCATAATCTGCTAGAACAGCTCACAGAACACAGGAAGTCACTTTTCCTATGCTTACTGGTTTATTAGAAAGGATACAGATGAACAGCCAGATGGAGGGGCACAGAGGGTGAGGACCAAAAGGTCCCAAGAGCAGGAGCTTCTGTCCCCAGGGAGTTGGGAGTGTGCCAACTTCCTGGCATGGAAGGGGATGCTCCCATCTCTGAACCTTGTTCCTTGTACTCATCAACCTTGAAGTTCTCCAAACTTCAAATCTCATCCTCTGGGGATTTATGGAGGTTCTATTAGTAGGTGTGACTGATGAAATCATTGGCCATTGGTGATGACACTCAATGGTTAGCCCTCTTCCCACCCTGGAGAGGGTTGGGCGGGGGGCGGGGGGGATGGTGGGTGAGAAAGCGAACTGTAAGTTCCAACCTTGTTATCATGGATTGGTCTTTCTGGCAACCAGCCCCCACCTGCAGCTCTCTGGGGGACCCCAGACACCAACCATCTCATTAGCATACAAGATTCTTTTTTTTTTTTGAGAGAGAGAGGGCGTGTGCATAAGCAGGGGGAGCAGCAGAGGGAGAGGGAGAAGCAGGGTCTCCACCGAGCAGGGAGTCCGATGCAAGGCTCGATCCCAGGACCCTGGGATCATGACCTGAGCTGAAGGCAGACTGACCCACCCAGGCGCCCTGCATACAAGACTCTTACTACTCGAGATTCTGAGACCTTAAGGAACTGTGTGCCAGGACCTGGGGACAAAGACCAAATATTTATTTTTCATTACAGCACACTCTCCCCTCATTTAACCCTCTGTGTGGGCTCAACTGTGTCCCCCCCCAAATTCATATATTGAAGTCTCACCCCCAGGACCTCAGAATGTGGCAATATTTGCAGACCAGTCCTTTCAAGAGGTAACAAAATTAAAATGAGGTCATTAGGGTGGGCCCTCATCCATAGGCTGCTGTCCTCATAAGACAAGTTCGGGACACAGACAAGCACAGAGGGGAGCCCATGTGAAATCACAGGGAGAACACAGCCATCTGAGAGCCAAGAAGAGAAGAAACAAAACCCACCCACAACTTCACCTCGGGACGTCTAGCTTCTAGAACTGAGCTCATACATACATCAAGCATGCAGTCTGTGGTTCTCCGTCATTGCAGCCCAGCGGGCAGATACAGCCTCCCATCCACCCCCAGAAGGCAGGTGCTATCATCCTCCCTGCTTTACAGATGGGGAAATCAAGGCTGGTAGAGTTTAAGTAGTGGCGCAGGGTCATGCACTCTTGCCCAAGGCCACAAAGTAGCAGGCCGTACTCTTTCTCAAGGGGCTCTTTTGCCTCCTCGTCACACACTCCCTGGCTCCTGAGTCCCCCTCTTCAGGACAGACCACACGCAGTCCCACCAGGATGGCCCCCCCACACCGCAGGGGGGTTGAGCTAAATGCCCGGACCGGGACTTGCACGTTGGGTTCTGCCCCGTGGCAGCTGTGTGGCTGGTGGGGGCTCTCCCATCACTGAACCTTGGTCCTCATCTGTAAAATGGTGAGGCAGGGTGAGGCTAGCAGAGGCTGCTGGGCCCAGAGACAGGGTTCAGCGCAAGTGGCTCAGGCTGAGCCTCCGCCCAGAGCAAGTCTCTCCTGGGGCATCAACTCCCTGGGACCCCAGACTGGAGACCTCACTTTGTACCTCACAAGGGCAGTTTGGGGCAGGGGCCTCTGGTCATGACGCCGCCGAGGGAGGGAAGGATCCAGCACCACTGGTGCCCCTCTGGAGGCCAGGGGCTTCGCCCCCACGTCCATTCTACAGCTGAGGGTGCTGGGGGGTGGGCAGGGAGAGGGTACAACTTTCTCAGGGCCACCGAGTTGGAACTTAACAGAGGTGGAATTCAAACCCAAGTTTGATCTCAGACTTTCTGGCCCTTTCTGAAAGGTCCCGTCTGTCCTGGCGCCCAGTGTGGTTCATGCAGGGCATCCCAGCACTGACCCCGGCCACCAGCCGCCGCTGGACCCTGCCTTTCTCAGGAGCCTCTGCTGTCGAGGGAGGGGGGTAGGCACCAATCCAGAGCAGCTCGCTTGACTCCGAGAGAGCACCGGATACAGACGCTGCTTGCCCAGTAGGGTAAGCAATAACCTTTTCGTCTATTCCTGGCTCCTGGAGATTTGCCTCTCTCTGGGGAAATTACTTCGGGGTCATAGTGAAATTTCTGTGACAGCTAATAAAGTAACTTTTCTGTTTCTGGAACCAGATCCTGGAGCCCGGGACCCCTGGGGGTGGCATGTATTGTATTTTTCCTCCTCCCTTTTAATCAGATGAAGTGGAAAGGGGTGAGCGGGCGAGGGCAAGAACTCTGAGCTGAACTCCCTCCCTGGCTAGAGTTCATTTTGACTTTGTCATTTGCAGACTCGGAGCCCGGGAGACTGGGTGGCCTCCACTGGGGTCTGCAGTGACCCTCAATGGTATGTAGGTGGTGCAGGAGTCCCAAGTTCAACCCTCAACCCGGCAGAGCTGAGTACACTGAAAGGCGGGGAGGCCCCCCGAATTCTGGCTGTGGGCTCACAGAGGCTGATGCATGGGGTTCCAGTCCCGGCTCTGCCAGGTGACCCGGTCGGCGGGTACTGAGCTCTCTCAGGCTCCGCTTCCCCATCTGTGAAACTGGATAATCGTAGGACCCATCTCCTAGGCTTCCCATGGCTGCTCGAATTTCTGATTCTGAAAAGTGTAGTGGGGCAGAGGTGGGGGGAGGCGATCCAGTTTCAGGGCAGTGAGGGGAGAGCCACAGTTGCATGCCAGGGCACTGTTTTCACTTAGATGGTGTGTTTTGGGGGTGGCCCCGGGGAAGGTCTTCCCGCCCCCACCCCGTCCCCAGCCCCCTGCGACTTCCTGGCCCTGCCGCTGAGGAATGAACCAGCCTGTGTACAAGAATCGCCCTAGTACAATGCTTGCCACCTAATTAGCACGGAATATGCTGACTGCCATTCTTTTACTGGTGTTTTTGTTAATAATAGGATATGACGCTTGCCCTGGATATGTTCACGGAACAGCGGGGGAGGCGGCCATAGCGCAGGCCATTAGAAACAGCACCCTCATGGGCCAGGCATTACGAGAGGACACAGAGAGCCTGTTCCATTCGGCCTGGGCATCCAGGGCTGGCTTCTCAGAGCCTCTGCCATTTCATCAGAGCCTCGAAGGATGCTCTGGGCTCAGGGCAGGGCCTTCCGGCAGAGGTCAGCGTGAATGAAGAGGGAGAGTGCGTGATGAGTGACCGGCAAACATACGCATTAGGACAGCATCGGAGGCCGGGTTGAGGCAGCTAAGCTCGGAGGGAGAGGCTTCAGAGCTCCAAGCTCAGCGGCCTGGTGTTTAGCTGTGTTGGCTGTGGGGAGAGACAGACGGGGAGGCGGGGAGGCCAAGGAGGAGGCTGCCAGTGTCCAGAGCCGAGGTTGTGGGAAGGACATCGAGAGGGCACAGGGTGTGGGCAGAGAGGGATGGGGGGGTTGGAAGGGCCCCAGCGGAGGGGCCTGAGGTGGGAAGGGAAGGAGGGCAGGGTGGGTGGTGATGCTGCGTGTCAGAGAATGCACAGAACACCATCTCTGGTGAAAACCATCAAGAAGCACCCTGTTTGCTTTTCCCAAAATGTACCTCCATCAAGGACTCCCCAGGGCTGCCTGAGACCAAAGGCACCAGAATGGTGGACAAGCATGGTGTCACCGTGCAGCATCTGGTGACCCAACCAAGCCACCCCTTCTGAGCCGAGAGGTGGGACCCAAAGATGAACTGTGCTCGCTCCTCAGCCTGCCTGCCTGCCTAGGGCATGGAACCAACAGCTAACATTTATCGGGGGCTTATCTGTGTAGAACGGTCGTTCAACTCATTCAGTCCTTGAGGGGTGAGACCCTTATTTTGCAAAGGAAGAGACCGAGGGTCAGAGGTTCCTTAGGCCTGTCAAAGTTGCAGAGTGGTAGGTGGACTGCCTGGCCTGCACAGTTGGCAGAACACGTTTAGGGCCCCAGGTCCTTGAGACTCCTGTTTCCCATCTGTCTCCCTCCTCAAGATCACAATGTTGGAAGTGGTAGACTAGGCACTTGAATCCAGGACATCTGTCTCCAAGTACAATCTTCTTATGCCCCTGCTGTCCACCTCCATGGAGTATAATCTTGCTCTTTCATCGCATTCCTGGTGGTATCTGACCATAATCACCTTCTGGCTCTTTATGCTCTACCTGGGATGAAACAGGCCTGGGCAGGGTTTGTAGGTGAGGAACTGAGCAGGTAGGCACCAGGAGCCGGCCCACTTCTATGGTATCCTGGGGCCCAGAATGAGCCTCATGATGAATTGTTCCTGGTGCATGAATAAATGTGTGGGACTCCGGGCCTCTGCCTCAGTGTCCCTGGTGGGACTGTAGCTGGGCCCCAGCTGCCACCTGCCTGGCATGACCTGTGACCTGTCTTTTGCTTCTCCACCCAGGTCTGAATCCAGTCGCCAAAGCTCTGGCCCTGGGTCCTGATCTGAGTTCTGAGGGACCAGGCCCTGTGGGTGCTCGCTGTCCACCTGGATTCCCTCTGTCATGGCCCCATGCTCCCCATCCCTCGTCTGGCCCCTCTGAAGCCAGCCCTATGTCTCCATCAGTGCTAGTATCAACTGCCTCCCCAGGTTCATCAGTCAAGAAGCCGTCCCAGACCTGGGGGACACTGGGAGTCCAGACCCAGGGCCCCAAGCCAGCAAGGGGTGGGATGGACCTCAGCCAAGCGCCTCGGCTCCTCATGTCTGGTCTAAGTGCCCACTATGGGCTCAGAGGCCCCTGACGGCCACAGTGAATAAACCTGAAGTTGACCCGAGGCTGCTGGTCAGGCCTCGACAAATCTCAGCCCAAGTGTGATAATCCCCTGGAGGAGGACCAGGGCCAAAGACAAGCAGGCAGGGCTCCTCCATGGCACCTGTCTCCACCCTAAGACTCTGCTCTGGTCCACACCAAAGGAGTAAGGCATTCCGTCTGAAGAACGCAAACAGCGCCTAGAGAATTTAATACGCTTGCTGAAACAGTCCAAGTTAAAAAAAAAAAAAGCTGGCTCTGGCCTCCTCCCCAGGTTCCTGCTGGAAGAGTTAAAAGACCGGCAGGAATGCACAAATGCCAAACACCTGGAGAAACAGAAAGGTGCGAGCCATCCTTCTGTTTGTTTAATTTACCGTCGGAAACTATTCGGGCCAGAAAAGCATGCAGCGGTGAGCTTTCCAATGGGGTCCTAGTGAAATAAACTGTTTTACCCACAGATACTGAGTTTGTCGTGCGTCTGCTCTGTGTTTCAGCACACGTGTGCTGTGTGGACCACAGGGCCAGCCACGTACAGCTAACACGCCCGTTCCTTACCCACCAACAGCTTTAAATTCCTTCTGTATCCGTATTTATAAATATTTTATGTAAGCCAGATGGATTTATAGAACATGTGCCCTGGAATCTGGTTTTGTTTTTTAACAGCATGTAGTATAAAATGCTTCGGAAAAATGATCTGCGTGCACCTTCTCGAAAGGGAAAAGAAAACGAATTCTCTGTCTTGGAAATGCTGGTGCTGGACGTCGGTGCTTGGAATGAACTCTGCGGTCCAAATGAGCTGCAGGGGGTCTCCAACTTGGCCGCACATGATGATCACCTGGGGAGATTTTTTTTTTAAAGTTCTGGTGGTCAGGCCTCATCCTTTACCAATTATGCCCAAAGCTCTGGGTGGGATGCAGGCGTCCGTAGCTTGTCAAACTCCCCAGGGGTTTGCAGTGTGCAGCCAGGTGGGTGGCCGTGCCCTGGAGTGGAGGTTCTCCAGGTGCATACTGGAGTCCCCCAGGAGCTTGGAGTCTCTCCACGTCCGGGCTGTGTGTCCCCCAGAGCAATGACACCAGGACCGGCCAGCAGGTGCTCTTAAAGTTTCCTGGGTGATTCGTATGTGAGGCTAGGGCTGCCAACCACGTCGCTCAACGGATCTGGGAATGACCCTGGGGGCACAGGACTGGTGAGCTGGCCTCACTTGATAGGAACCCGAGACAGGCCAGAGGCTTCAGCACCGCTGTCTCAGTCCAGAGGCAAATCTTGTTCCTGGATGACTCCTGTCTTCTCTCTCTCTACCACTTACTGTGTGACTTGGAGCCAGTTTGAGATGCACTCTGTGGTCCTGTCCGTGACGTCTCCCTCTCCCTGTCCTTCAGAAGTAACCCCCACCGTGCAACTGGAGGGATTTTTTTTTTTTTAAAGATTTTATTTATTTATTTGGGAGAGAAAGAAAGAAAGCACAAGTGGGGGGGGAGGGGCACAGGGAGAGGGAGAAGCAGGCTCCCTGCTGAGCAAGGAGCCCGATGTGGGACTTGATCCCAGGACCCTGGGATCACGACCTGAGCTGAAGGCAGACATGTAACCGCCTGAGCCACCCAGGCATTCCTAAACACATATTTACCATCTGATGCAGCAATTCCCTTCCTTGGATAGCCTTGGGAGAAATGAAAACATAAGTCCACACAAAGACGTGGATGCAAATGCTCCTAGAGGCAATATTCATCTAGCACCAAACTGGAGACAACCCAAATGTCCATCAGCGGGCCAATATGTATGTATATATATATATGCTACACTGCAGTATATCCAATCAATGGAATACTACTGCCCGCAGCATGGATGGGCCGTGGAAATGTGATACCAAGGAAAAGCAGCCAGACTCAAAAACTGTGATTGCATTTGTACGAAATTTCTAGAAAAGACAAATCGAGAGAGACAGAAAGATCAGTGGTTGCCTGGGCTTGGGGAAAGAAGTGGGGATTCACTGGAAATGGGCACAGGGAACTTTCTGGGGTGATGGAAAGGTTCTAAATAAAACTGGATGGTGGTAGTGGTTACACAACCGTATAGACTTACTCAAAGTCATGGAACTGTACACTCGCAATGGGTGAGTTTTACGGTGTATAAATTACAGTTGACCCTTAAACAATTCGGGGATTAGGGGCCCTGACCTTCCCCATGCAGTTGAAAGTCCACATACAAGTTTTGACTCACCCCAAACTTAATACAAATAGCCTACTGTTGATGGGAAGTCTTACCAATCACATGAACAATCGATTAACATGTATTATGTGTGTTATGTGTATTATCTACTGTGTTCTTCCAATAAGGTAAGCTAGAGAAAAGAAAATGTTATTGAGAAAATCAAAAGGAAGAGAAAATACATGTATAGTATTTAATGACAAAAATCTGTGCCTACGTTGACTCACGCAGTTCAAACCCATGTTGCTCAAGGGTCAACTGTTTTTAAAAAAAACCCTTCTGGTGGCTCGCACAGGACAATGAACAAATTCCTTGCCTGGTAGGCAAAGTTCTCCACCATTTGCTGATCCATGTTTCCAGGACGCTCTCCCCAAATCGGGACAATGAACAAATTCCTTGCCTGGTAGGCAAAGTTCTCCACCATAGGCTGATCCACCTTTCCAGGACCCTCTCCCCAAATCCTCGAACTCCATGGAATTCTCAGGCTTTCCCAAGTGTATACGTGGCCCCTGTGTCTGGAATGGCTCGTAACCATGGCCAGCTTCTCCATCTGGCCAACTCCTTCCTAACCTCCAAGACTCAGAGCAAATAACACTTCATCGGAGAAGTCCACACCACCCCTATGTAGTATTACACTTCTCAAAATATCCTTATTTGCTTACATATCCACCTCTCCTATCACAGCGGTGCTTTTAAAACTGAAGCTACTGGGTGTGAAATCAACCAGCATTTTTAAGAAGTGAAATAAAAACAGAAGAGAAAATAGAATGCCCTGTACGTAGGAAGCACATCGTTCTGTGAAACTATCATTTCACGATTCTATGGATGTATATTTGTATGTGTACTGAGTTGCTTATGACTTACTATGAGTTGAGGCTTCAAAAGTCTGAAAAACACTTCATTAGACAAGGGGTTTCTAGAGGCAGGGGTTGTACTGTGTTTCTCTCTGTATCCCCATGGTCATCATGAGCTTGGTACCCAGAGGTCACCCAGTGCAGTATCTTCAATGGAAGATGGGTTTTGTGCACCTATGAACCCCCCTACCCCCACGCTGCAACTTGATTATGGGTCCCTGTGTGTCTTATGTTTTCACCTCTCCTACGATATGCGCATGGTTTTTAAAAAAGTTGTTTGTTAGCCAACATTCTCCTACGGTTAGACTGGGTAGCAAACCCCAGCAAGAAGTGCAAATGATTGCTATAAATAGTGAGTTAGAACTGTTGGTGGGAATGCAAGCTGGTGCAGCCACTCTGGAAAACAGTATGGAGGTTCCTCAAAAAGTTGAAAATAGAGCTACCATATGATCCAGCAATTGCACTACTGGGTATTTACCCCAAAGATACAAAAGTAGGGACCCGAAAGGCTACGTGCACCCCGATGTTTATAGCAGCAATGTCCACAATAGCCAAACTGTGGAAAGAGCCAAGATGTCCATCAACAGATGAATGGATAAAGAAGATGTGGTATATATATACAATGGAATATTATGCAGCCATCAAAAGGAATAAGATGTTGCCATTTGCAACGACGTGGATGGAACTGGAGGGTATTATGCTGAGCGAAATAAGTCAAACAGAGAAAGACATGTATCATATGACCTCACTGATATGAGGAATTCTTAATCTCAGGAAACAAACTGAGGGTTGCTGGAGTGGGGGGTGGGGTGGGAGGGATGGGGTGACTGGGTGATGGACACTGGGGAGGGTATGTGTTCTGGTAAGCGCTGTGAATTGTGCAGGACTGTTGAATCTCAGATCTGTACCTCTGAAACAAATAATGCAATATATGTTAAGAAAGAAAAAAAGAAGAAGAAGAATGTAGCAGGAGGGGAAGAATGAAGGGGGGGAAATCGGAGGGGGAGAAGAACCATGAGAGACAATGGACTCTGAAAAACAAACTGAGGGTTCTAGAGGGGAGGGGGTTGGGAGGATGGGTTAGCCTGGTGATGGGTATTGAGGAGGGCACGTTCTGCATGGAGCACTGGGTGTTATGCACAAACAATGAATCATGGAACACTATATCTAAAACTAATGATGTAATGTATGGGGATTAACATAACAATAAAAAAAATAAAAAAAAAATAGTGAGTTAGAGGATGAAATGCAAATGTCAAGTACACTTTTCGAGACATAAAAATAATAATGGGATAACAACAATAATTTCAATCGAAATCTCCAGAGAAGACTGGCTATATAATTTGTGGGAGTCCAGGGCAAAATAAAAATGTGGGGCCCCTGTGCAAAAACTATTAAGTTAAGATGGGGACAGCAGAACCGTTGGCCCAAAGGAGGGGCCCCTCTCGGTGTGGGGCACACGGTGATCACCCATAAAACCTCGCCCTGACCCCAGACACAAGGACAGAGACTGGGGCGCAGGGGAATTTAAAAGCTTCCTCTCAGTCTTAATGGATGGGGCACAGAAGATCCCATTTAACTCCTGACATTTAGAGAAACAGGGATTCAAGATGCTTTTGAAACAAACAAACACAGGGCTGGCAGGCTCAGCATTAGGCTCTACCACAAACCCTTCTCATATTTTGGCAGAGCACTCTGTATCATTTTCCCAGATCACGGGAGCCCACCCAGCGCAATATGGTGGCAGTGAGGAAGAAAGCCCATCGGATGTCCAACAGGGGCCCCGAATTACCCATGACAGAAGGATTTGGGCTTCCCAAAGGAAACTCTGTACTCCATAGCCTGAACATGACTGGGCTGAGGACCCATCAGTCAGTCTGTGCCTCAGTTTCTCCGCTCTGCACCTCCCCCTGTTTGGCCAGGGCCTTGTCTTTCAACCCGAGCTCATACCCGGTGGCCTGGCCTTCTGGGACATCCCGGTTGATGCCAAGTCTAGTGGCCTCACCTGTGTCTCCAGCCTGGCCCTTGCTTCTCCTCTTATCCTTGGCCAAGATCCCCCAAATTAAAAGAGTCTGAACATGGTCTCTACATGTTAGGAAACCCAGGGGTGGTGGTGGTGGTGGTGGTGGTGGTAGTGTGTGTGGTCAAGAAAGATGAAGAGATGGGGCACCTGGGTGGCTCAGTTGGTTAAGCATCAGCCTTCGGCTCAGGTCATGATCCCAGGGTCCTGGGATCGAGCCCCCCGTGTAGGGTTCCCTGCCCAGTGGGGAGTCTGCTTCTCCCTCTCTCACTCCCCGGCTTGTGCTCTCTCTCTCTCAAATAAATAAATTCTTAAAAAAAAAAAAAGGAAAGATGAAGAGACATATTGCAAGCACAAAAGGATAATGCAAGGTCCTCCATGCTGCTAATTCCAGGAAGAAAATTGCCTTTGACTTGTTTGTACAAACAAGCTTGCAAATTTAGATGGGAACTTTTTTTAAAGATTGACCCTCCCTCCACGTGACTTAAAATGTCACTTAAATCATTTGGAGCTCCTTGTGAGAAACTTTCTACCCTTAGGCATGTCAAAAGCAATTTTCTTTAAATTTTTAAAGATTTTATTTATTTGAAAGAGAGTGAGTGAGAGCACAGCAGGGTGGAGAGACAGGGGGAGAGGGAGAAGCAGGCTCCCCGCTGAGCAGGGAGCCCGACGTGGGGCTCGATCCCAGGACCCCGGGATCATGACCTGAGCCGAAGGCAGACGCTTAACCCACTGAGCCACCCAGGCGCCCCAAAAGCAATTTTCTATAGTGAAGCCTTCATGAATCCAGAATGATAGGCCTGAGCATCTCCCTTAGGAGAGCTGGGGTCAGGGTCCACAGCAGGAGGGCGGATTGGGCGAGCTTCTAGCTGACTCAGGGAATCAGGAGGCCCCTATGGAACCTTACAGATCACCTGGTCCCGTGGTGATTCAACCTTGTTTAAAGCAGCAGAAGCTGCTCTTTAAATCGAAGGCACCTTGCAGAGGCCAAGTCTATAAAAGAATCAGAATACAACAGCTTTGGCTGTCGCCTGGCACAAGGAAGCTATGCCTGACTCCCAGCATGCCCTTCACCACACCTCCCCATCCCCTCCCCATCCCCTAGACATGGGCAAAGCCCAGTCTGAGAACCTCTGGTCTATTCTGTCCCCTTTTTTCCTATTTTACAAGCCAGGGAGACCCACCATCACCCCAAGCCTTCCCCTGTCTCCAGGCCACGGATGTTTCCAGCACCCCAGGAGGCTTCTCTGTTTCCTTCTAAAGATTCAAAGCAGGCTTGTGCATTTGTGTGGTCCCAGTGGGGTCTGGTGTGTGCCACGGCATTCACTTGGGCCTGTGTGGCCTGCAGTCCTCTGTTGGAGGCAGCTCGTCCACACGTCCACACCCCTACCCACCTACGGCGTTTCCCTGAAACCCATTAGAGTCACAGAAGCGGTGCCCATGTGAAAACACATAACCATGTGCCATTTCGGTTCCAGGCAGCAAACGAACCCCACATTTAAAGGGAGCCGAAACTGGAGAGACTTGAATGCTCCACCAAACCAGCACCCAAACCCCCTGCTTTGGAAGGTGATTCAGCAGCAGGCACGCAGGGGCCAAATGCCCTGTGGCCACTTGCCTTCTCTTGGTTCAGATTCTGGAAAGAGTTGTAAAAACTTAAGCACAATAAAATTCTGTTTTGTTTTTTTTTTTTTGAGTGGTGTGACATGCAGATTCTTATAATTGCCACCACTTAATGAGATAAAGGACAACTCCCCCCAAAACATCCCCAAAAGTCCTTCACGCAATCCCCTTGCAGTCAGACTGGCCCCCTTCGTCTAACCCCCATAACCACTGATCTGTTCACCATCACTAGTTTTGCCCTTTCCAGAATGTGATATAAATGGAATCACACAGCACGTAAGTAACCTTTTGCAATTGATTTCTCTCCCTTACCATAAGACGTTTAAGGTTTATCCAAGTTGTTGTGTGCATTAAGAGTTCATTCCTTTTGGGGCACCTAATCAGTGCGTTAAGCATCTGATTCTTGATTTCAGCTCAGGTCATAGTCTCAGGGTCATGAGATCAATTCCTGAATCAGGCTCCACGTTTAGCACTTAAGATTCTTTCTCTCCCTCTCCCTCTGCCCCTCTCCCCTTCACGTGCATGTGCTCTTTCTCTCTTAAAAAAAAAAATTCATTCCTTTTTCACTGCTGACTAACATTCCAACAAAATTCTTTATCCATTCACCAGCTTTTGGTGATTTTGAATAATGCTATTATGAACATTCATGTATAGTTTTTTTGTGTGAACTATGTTTTCATTTATCTGGGATAAACACCCAAGGGTGAGATAACTTGGTCATTTGCTAAGAGTATGTTCACTTTTGTAAGAAACTGCCCCACGGTTTCCAGAGTGGCTGGACAATTTTGCATTCTCACCAGCAAACAGGAGGGCTCCAGAGGCTCCACATTCTCGTCCACATGGCATTGTTGGTATGTTTTTTAGCCACTTTGATAGGTACATGATGGTATCTCACTATGGTTTTAATTTGCATTTTCCTAATGACTCATGATGTTAAGGGTCTTTTCATGTGTTTATTTGCCATCCATGTATCCTCTTTGATGAAGTGACTTTTCCTCATTTTTTATTGGGTTGTTGCTTTCTCATTGTTGAATTTTGAAAATTCTTTATATTTCTCGATATAAGTCCTCTGTTGGATATATGATTTGTAAGTATTTTCTCCATGTGTGCATCTTGTCTTCTCATTCTATTTGGGATGTCCCCACCAGAACAGAAGTTTTACATTTATGTCCACCTTATCAATTTTTTAAAAATAGATTGTGCTTTTTGGTTGTCATCTCTAAAAGCTCTTTGCCTGATATGAAGATTTTCTACTATAGGTTCGTTTAAGAGTTTTATAGTTTTACAGTTATATCTGATCCATTTTGATTTAATATTTGGAGATGGTATGAGATTTGGGTTGAGGTTCATGTTTTTTGTTTTTGTTTTTGGGTTTTTTTTTGCATATGGATGTTTAGCTGTTATAGCACCATTTATTGAAACTGCTGTCCTTCCTTCAGTGAATTATCTTAGTCAAAAATCAGTTGACTCTATTTGCATGGGTATATCCCTGGACTCTCTCTGCTGTTCCACTGATCAATATGCTATCTATTTGCAAATATTACCCTGTCTTGATTTGTGTAGCATGACTCCTCCCATTTGGTTCCTCTTTTTCAAAATTGTTTTCGATATTCTAGTTCCTTTGCCTTTCCATATAAATTTTAGAATAAGCTTGTTGACATCTACAAAGATTCTGGTTGGATTTTGAGAGGGATTGCACTAAATCTATGCGGAGATAAATCAACTTGGGGAGAGATGACATCTTAACTATATTGAGTCTTCCAACTCATGAACCGAGTATGTCTCTCTGTTTATTTAGTTTTTCTTTGATTTCTTTCACTAACATTTTGTAGTTTTCAGCATACAGATCCTATACATATTTTATTATATTTATGCCTAACTATCTCATTTATAAGGGAGTACTGTAAATGAGGCTGCTTGTTAAATTTTGGTTTCCAATTGTTTGTTGCTAGTGTATGGAAATACAACAGTTTTTTTTTGTTTGTTGGTTTGTTTTTAAGGTGATCTTGTATCTTGTGATCTTGCTGAACTCATTTATTAGGTCCAAGAGCTTTTTTTGTTTTTTGATAGTTCCTTTGGATTTTTTTATGTAGACAATCATATCATCTATGAATACAGATAGTTTTATTTCTTCCTTTCCAACTTGAATGACTAATTTCTTTTTCCTACTTTATTGCATGTGCTAGAACTACCAGTACAATATTGAGTAGGAACACTCTCCTTGATTATTGGGAAGCATTCAATCTTTTACCATTAGGTATGATGTTAACTGCAGGTTTTTGTAGATACTCTCATCAGTAATACAATCCCCCCCCACCCCTGACCCCTGGAGACCACTGATCCATCACTACAGTTTTGCCTATCCTGGAATGTCATGCAAATGCAGTAATACCTGTTGAGATTTACCTTTGGTTTCAGGTGAAAGGTGTTCCTTTCTATTTCTGAGAGTTCCCTTCTAGTTTACTAAGAGTTTTTATGGTGAATGGATGTTGAAACCTATCAAATACTGTTTCTGCATCTATTAATAGGATCATGTGATTATTCTTATTTAGTTGTTAATATGAGGGATTTCATCAATGGATTTTAGCATGTTAAACCAGTCTTGCATGGCCAGAAAATTTTAAGCACGACATCTTTTACTTTCTACTGTGTATTAAAGCTGTTTAAATGTATGTTATCTCTCTATGAGGGTATGACTGCCTTTTTTTCAAATAACTCAGATTCATCTCATGTGTTTTGAATGCCCACTAAGTGCCAGGCACTACATAAGTTCACACACACCACCTTATTTAATTTTCACATAGCACCTGGAGGTAGATATTATCATGTCCATTTTATCATCAAAAAAACCAGAGACAGGAGATTAAGAGGCTTAGCTTACTCATATGTAGGTCACCCAGCCCTACATCCAGTATTCCTCCTGCTGTAACTGCAGCCTCCAGTTCATCTGAGAACCCACACCAAGTTCAGCATGGTGATGGCACACAGCAGGAGGCCCATAAACACTGACTCAGAGAAATGATTATGCATCCTTGCACGTGTACCACTTATAAAAAAAAACCCTCTTGCTGGATTCCAGCATTATATGAGCTTTCTTACACCTTATCCAAAGAAGTTTACTAGTAAACCCAACTTAAACAACCCAGTCTCAGGACAAGGACATGGAGGTAGCTGGTTTTTACCTACTGGATCTCAATGAAAAGAACAACTACACTTAGACATGTCATCATTTGTCTACACTCTTTGACCACAGGTGATTCTGAAGAAGGAGGATATCAAGCTGGAGAGGACTAGGTGAATTGCAGAATGAGCAAACCCATCAGGCACACAAATCCTGAGGTCAGACAGTGGTGAGTCCTGGAGGTACTCTAAGGACAAATCATTACAAATTACCCACATTTTTTTTCTCAACAGTGTGGTGAGTATTGTGGGCATAGTGTAGCCACAAAGCCCCTCATCTCTGACATCTGGAATGAGGACTAACAAATAGGCAGGTGAAAAAGTCTCTCATGATATCCTTGTATACTAACTGCATAGGTGCATTCTGAAAAGGCTGCCAACCGTGTCCAAATATCTACTCTACAACATGTCTCCTTCCATCTTCTTCCCCACTAACTGAACTCAAGTTTGGTCAGGGAGAACATGGAGATGCTTCAATTTCATGAAAGGTAGGTCCCCAGCCCAGACCCAGACTCAGATCCAGAGTTGAATCATGGCTGGTTCATTCTCCTGGATGGGCAGGTAATGATTCAGGCTAATGAGACAGAAGAGGGAGTTTGTAAAGGGAGGGCCACCTCCCTGAATGGAAGGACCAAGCCGTGCCAGAAGAAAGCTTTTTGCTCCTATTCTTTCTCCCTTTCCGGTACAAAGACCTAATTGCTGGGGGTGGAGTGGCCATCTTGGGACCATGGAAATCCAAGTACGAGATCCAGAGCTGACACACTAAAGACGGTGGGATAGAGAGAGCCTGGGACCCTGATGGCATTGTCAAGCAACTGAGTCAACCCCAACAACTGTCTACCTCCAGAGTTCTGGGCATGTGAAAAAAAAATGAACTTCTATTTGTTTAAGGCACTATGAGTCTGGTTTTCCGTTACTTGCAGCCGAAGCATTCCACTTGTAGAACCAGCTTCATCACAGCCTCTGCTCCCTGAGACCCCCATGCTGCTCTTGCTCTGGACTGGGGGCACCAGCACCAGCCCAGCAATGCCCCTTTCCCAGACACAAACCACAGGTGACATTTACTGAGTATGTATGATATGCCAGGGATGGGGCTAAGTGCTGTATACACATCAACTCCTCTAGTCCCATGAAAAAGAAAACCACAGGCTCCAATGGCATTAGTACCTAATCTAATTCCAGCTTCAGCTTCCCCCCAGAAACATAGTTGTAACTAGCTAGTCAGGAAATTTTCAGCCAGTGCCAATGAATCTGCCACACGGGGGTCCCCTCCATCCCCCAAAAGTAAGATGGAGGTCATCAGCATGATAAGACCCCTTAAGGGAAAGCCACCTTGTCTGGAGCAATCCTTTTCTCTTGCTAAAAACTTTCTTGCCCCACTCTCCTTCTGTAAAAATGTTCTATTTTGTACATTGGAGCTCTCCTTGCTGGATGGGATGCTGCCCGATTAATGAATTGTTCAAGAAAGCCAATTAGATCTTTAAAATTTGGGGCGCCTGGCTGACTCAGTTGGTTAAGCATCTGACTCTTGATTTCAGCTCAGGTCATGATCTCAGGGTCATGAGATCGAGCCCACACTGGGCTCCATGCTCAGCGGGGAGTCTGGGATTCTCTCTCTCTCTCTCTCTCACTCTGCCCCTCCTCCCTACTCACGCGTACTCTCTCTCTCTAAAAAAATAATAAATAAATACAGTAAAATTTACTCAGTTGGATTTCTATTATTTAACAGTCTTCATGTGAGGTAGGTGCCGTATTACCCTCATTTTACAGATGGGGAAATTGAGGCAGAAAAGCTTAAGTAATTTGCCTTAGTTGTGTCATTAAACTGTAGTGTCTCACCATTTCATTTCACTTGCTCCTCATTTCAAAAATAAGAGACATGGAGAAAAAAATCTAATACACACCCACACACACTCAAAGTAGAAATTTCAAGAGAGAACTAAAGAAAATAACTGTGAAAGAAATACTCAGCAGGCTTCCCTGAGTCTTAAGCTCAAAAGGTCTCACTGAGTAGCAGCTAAAATTAATAACAAGAGACCTACCTTGATATTTTGGGGAATTTATTGACATTTTCTTTATATCTCTGTATCTTTCTTCACATAATATATTTTCATAGGTGACCATATTTTAAGTCACAATATATTATAGTCAAATCAGAAGGTACATAGGCTGACCATCAGGTTATACAACTAGAAGTAAATAATAAAAGTTCAAATGCAAGAATAGTTTGGGGCACCTGGGTGGCTCAGTCATTATGTGTCTGCCTTCGGCTCAGGTCATGATCCCAGAGTCCTGGGATCGAGCCCCGCATTGGGCTCTCTGCTCAGCAGGAAGCCTGCTTCTCCTTCTCCCACTCCCCCTGCTTGTGTTCCCTCTCTCGTTGTCTCTCTCTCTCTCTCTGTGTCAAATAAATAAATAAATAAAATCTTTAAAAAAATGTAAAAATAATTCAAAAAAATTTTTAAAGACTCCTATTTTTTTTTTTTTTTTAAATGCTTAGACCCAAGGGGCACCTGGGTGGCTCAGTCAGTTGAACATCTGACTCTTGATTTTGGCTCAGGGCATGATCTTGGGGTCGTGGGATCGAGCCCCATGTCGGCTCCATGCTGGGTGTGGAGCCTGCTTGGGATTCTCACTCTCCCTCTCCTTCTGCCCCTCCCCTGGTTCGCACACACACACACTCTCTCTCTCTCTCACAAAAAATAAAAATTTTAAAAAATGCTTAGATCCAAAAGAAAATAAAAGCTTCAATTGCAGGGATATAAAACACATATATTTTTGGAAATCCTAATCTAGAATAAATAGAGCAAAATCACTATATTTAGCAGCAGAGATTAGAGGTATGGGAGACTAGAAAACACTGTAGGGGAATATTACATACAACTCAAAAACTTTTTTGAAAAGAAAAACAGAATTACTAGAATGACTAGTCCTGGGTTCAATTGGTGTTTTGAGCATGTTGCTTGAACCATTTAAAGAACACACAATTTTTAATTACTTTAAACTTTTTCCACATCTTAAGAAATACAGAAAGCTTCCCAGTTCTATTTTCTAAGCTACTGTCATCCTTCGTACTTTGGGTAGATATTTATCAAGTGTCTACCATGTCAAAGACACTTGGCCAAGCACTGAGTTTTTGGTAGCAAACTTAAAGACAGACATGGCACCTACCATCATGGCACCCAAAGTCTATGGGGGAGACAAGAATAAACCAAAAATCACATCAGTAATTAGTTACAATACCCCTCTCCCAAGACCCCAGCACTAGCAATAATTAGTTACAATAAAGGTCACTGCTATAAAGAAAGTTCAAAGTACTGTGAAAGGGAATGACCAGAAGAAACTTAAACTACTATATATGTAAGTTGGTGATTCAGGCAAGATTTCCAGAAAGATGAGTCACACTTAGCAGGATAAAATAGAACAAGAAGAGATCTGGAAGGTAGCAGGAAGAGAATGTGCAAAGGTCCAAGGGCAGTAAAAGGCTTCATGGGTCAGAGGAGAGCTTCCCAGCCTATGTGCAGTGAAGGGGTTTAAGGTTTGTTTCTGGTTGAGAATAAGTAATGTGAAAAATGTTGTGCCTGGAGCAGAGCAGGAAATGAGGAGCAAGCATATTCAGAGTTTAGTGGGCATCAGCACAGGGTATTAAACTTGAGAGCATGGTGATCTAATTGTGCTTTCAATTAAAAAAAATATTTATTTATTTATTTATTTATTTTAGAGAGAGCATGTGCACACACACAAGTAGGGGGAGGGGCTGAGGGAGGGAGAATCCTCAAGCAGGCTCGCCAATGAGCACAGAGCCTGATGTGGGACTCAATACCAGGACCCTGAGATCATGACCTGAGCCAAAATCAAGAGTCAGCTGCTCAACTGACTGAGCCACCCAGGCACCCTTTCTTTTTTTAATTTTTTAAAGATTTATTTATTTATTTTACAGAGAGAGAATCTAACTGTGCTTTTAAAAGATCACTATGTAACATCAAATCTTCTCAAACTCTTCCAAAGTATAGAAGAGGAGGGAACACTTACTTCATTCCATGAGATCAGCATTATTCTGTAACAAAGCCAGACAAAAACATCACAAGAAAACTATAAGCTTTATGAATATAGATGCAAAAGTCCTCTATAAAATACTAGCAACCTGAATCCAGTAGCACATTAAAAGGATTCTACATCACAACTAACTTGGATTTGTACTGGGAATGGAAGGTTGGTTCAACATACATAAAATCAATCAATGTAACATACAGATAATAGAATGAAGGGGGAAAACCCTACTGATATCTCAATTGATGTGGAAAAAGAATTTGACAAAATCCAACACCCTTTCATGATAAAACACTTAATAAACTCAGAATAGAAGGGAACTTCTTTAACAGGATAAACAGCATCTATGAAAAACCTATAGCTAACATCATCCTCAATGGTGAAAGCCAGAAAGCTTTCCACCAAAGATCAGGAATAAGACAAGGATGCCTGCTTTTGCCACTTATATTCAACATAGCACTGGCAGTTCTAACCAAAATAATTAGGCAAGAAAAAGAAATAAGAACATCAAAACTAGAAGAGAAGAAGTAAAATTGTTTCTATTCATAGATTTTATATATAGAAAATCCTGATAGATACACGCATACATACACACAAAACAGAGCTGATAAATTTAGCAAAGTTGTAGGATACAAGATCAACACAGAAAATCAGTTGTATTTCTATACACTAGAAATGAAAAATCCAAAGAGGAAATTAAGAAAAGAATTCTATTTACAGTAGCACCAAAAAGAATAAGGTACTGGGGTGCCTGGGTGGCTCAGTCAGTTAAGCATCTGACTCTTGATTTCAGCTCTGATCTTGATCTCAGGGCTGTGAGTTCAAGTCCCATGTTAGGCTCCATGCTGGGTATGTAGCCTACTAAAAAAAAAAAAAAAAAAAAGAATAAGGCACTTAGGAATAAATTTAGCCAATGAAGTGCAGGTCTTGTACACTGAAAATGATAAAATATTATTAAAAGAAATCAAGAAGACCTAAACAAATGAAAAGACATCCCATGTTCATGGAGTAGAAAACTAAATATTGTTAAGATGACAATACTCCCTAATGTGATCTACAGATTCAATGCAATCCCTCTCAAAACCCCAAAGGCCTTTTTTTTTTTTTTTACAGATGGAAGCTATGGTCCTAAAATTCATATGGAATTGCAAGAGACCCAAGATAGCCAAAACTGTCTTGAAAAATAAATAACAAACTTGGAGGACTCATACTGTCCCATTTCAAAATTTACTACAAAGCTACAATAATCAAGCAAAGTGGAACTGTCATAGGACAGTCATATAGATCAATGGAATAGAACTGACAGTCCATAGATAAACCCATATATCTATGGCTAATTGGTTTTCAACAAGGGCGCCAAGGCCATTCAATGGAGAAAGAGTAGTCTCTTCAATAAATGTAGTGGGAGAACTGGATATCCCCATGCAAACTCTTACCTCACACCATACACAAACATTAACTCAAAATGGTTCAAAGACCTAAATTTAAGAGCTAAAGTTGGCAATGTTCTCTTAGAAGTGTTGGCAAGGATGCAGAATAAATTGGAACCCTCACACATGCTGGTGGGAATGTAAAATGGTTCAGCCACTTTGGCAGTTCCTCAATAAGGTAAATATAGAATTACCATATGATTCAGCAACTCCATTCCTCCATTGAAAATAGGTCCATCATTTGAAAACGGATATTCAAAAAATAATCGTACACAAATGCTCAGAGCAGCTCTATTCATAACAGCCAAAAAGTAGAATTAACCCAAATGTCCACTGGAGGATGAATGGATAAACAAACTGTGGTATATTCATACAATGGAATATTGTTCAGCCACAAAAGGAATGAAATTTGGGTACATGCTATGACATAAATGAACCTTGCAAACATTATGCTAAATAAAATAAGCCAGACACAAAAGGCCACATATTGTATGATTTCACTTATATGAAATATCCCAATTTGGCAAATGCACTGGGACAGAAAGCAGATTAGTGGTTGCCGGTGGCTGAAGGTGGTGGAGAATGGGAAGTGACTGCTTAATAGGCATAGCATTTCTATTTGGGGTAAAGAAAAAGTTCTGGAACTAGATAATAGTAATGGCTGTACAATATGGAGAATGTACTTAACGCCACTAAATCATACACTTTACATCAGTTTCAATGGTAACATTTTACATGATGCATATTTTGCATCAATATAGAAAAAATGCAAACCAAAATACCCCCAACTAATCAAGCAACTTACACTGTTTTTTACTGATTGCAAAACTTAATAAACAGACATTTTATGCAAAAACAAAAACAAAAACAAAAACAAAAATAACCAGCACACAAATCACCTTAGCTGTTATAAGGACACGGGGTGGAGCAGAAACCACAGCGGAGGTGGGCAGCCATGGGAAGTAGAGCCAAGAGGGAGAGAAGGATGGATTTGGGAAATGCTTGGAAAATGATTCTGGACTCTGGCAAGGTAACTGGGGGAGGGAGAAGTGGACACATTATCACAAGTTCAATTCTAATACCCAAACTTTATAGCTATAAGGACCAGTGTCACTTATGAAGAAAGGTCCTTAACATCTTCAATAAAACATTAGCAAATCCAATTGTGACACAGACTAAAAGAATAATATACGATGTCCCATGAGTATTTATTCTAGAATTGTAAGGTTGGCTCAGTGTTACAAAACTTGTTCATATAACTCAAAACATTAATAGTCAAACTCAAAACATTAATAGTCAAACTCATTCATGTTAACCATCCTTCCCTTTTCCGCTGATATGAAATATTTTGCTCCAATTATATGCTGTACTAAATTACATTATATCCTCGGGTCCGTTTCAGAAATTTCCATTGTTTGATTGATTTGACTGTCTCATCCTCGCAACATGTAGTTTTCATTTTCATCACCATAACTTTATCATACATTTTAATATCTGACAGCCTACATCCCTCTTCTTTGAATTTTTTCTTTCTAAAATTTTCTTGGCTGTTTTTATATGTTGATTCTCTTAGATCAAATTTAGAATCATTTGGTCAAATTCCCAAAATAGCTCATCATGATTTTTTTAAAAGATTTTATCTACTTACTTGAGAGAGAGAGAGAGAACGAGCAGGGGGAGGGGCAGAGGGAGAAGGAGAAGCTGGCTCCCCGCTGAGCAGGGAGCCCCACACGGGGCTCCATCCAGGACCCTGAGATCATGACCGGAGCTGAAGGCAGATGCCTATCCGACTGTCATGACCATTTTGATGGAAACTGTAAAACATTCATAAATTGATTTGGAAAGAGTTGGCATCTAAAATAGCCAACCAGCCATTTCTGTGACATCACTATTTTGAACGATTTGTTACCTAAGTTAGAGAAGAAAAGTAGATTAGAACCTATACTTACCATGTGACATGATGGAGGATAAGGAGGCTAAAGATTTACGTATAGACAATGAAATCTTGCAAATACTAAAGGAAAATATGTGTGATGCTCAGAGTGTGGCAGACTTTGCCAAGGTATGACACCAAAGACAGGTGCCATGAAGGAGAAGATAAAAACAAAACAAAACAAAACAAAACAAAAAACCCAAAAGACACATACATATACACAAAACCCAAAACAAAAACAAAAAACAAAAAACCACCAAACCAGAATAAAATGGAGAAAGATTCTGCAATACGGTAAAGAGTTTAGATATCTAATGGAAAAGAGAAAAAAGTAACAGAACAAACAATTCACAAAGGAAGAATACAACTGTCTGATAAGCATATGAAAACGTCTTTCATTTCTTTAATTACATGAACCCAAATAAGTTAAAAACTACTAACTAACAGAGTAATAAGGTAGTTTTTTTACCTGAAAATTTCCCAATATATAACTTACTTAACATTATAACAAATACTCAATGCAGGTCTAGGGGTGTTCTTACATACAGGAGTCTTAAAATTGCAAAGACACAGTTTACAAATGTGGTAATACAATATTATTTAAGATAGCAGAAAATTGAAAAGAATCCAAATTTCCAAAACTGGGGAATTTTATGAAAAAAAAATATGTTATGTCCTAAAAAGACGTTCACATAGCATAAAACTGTTACGTGAAAAATATTTGTATTCCATTTTTAAAAAGCAAATAAAGAGAAAAAGGAAGGGGGGAAATCGGAGGGGGAGAAGAACCATGAGAGACTATGGACTCTGAGAAACAAACTGAGGGTTCTAGAGGGGAGGGGGTGGGAGGATGGGTTAGCCTGGTGATGGGTATTAAAGAGGGCACGTTCTGCATGGAGCACTGGGTGTTATGCACAAACAATGAATCATGGAACACTACATCAAAAACTAATGATGTAATGTATGGTGATTAACATAACAAAAAATAAAAAAAAAAGAATGCTTCCCATGTAACATAACATATCAAAGAAGCCTAATTAGTTTAATCTCTCTTTTTATAAGGAGAAATAACAAATTATTTTTCTTTAAAGTTTTTATTTAAATTCTACTTACTTAACATATATGGTAAAATTGGCTTCAGGTGTAGAATTTAGTGATTCATCACTTACATATAACAGCCAGTACTCATCACAACAAGTGCGCTTCTTAATACCCACCACCCATTTAGCACAACCCTGATCCACCTCCCCTGTAGCAACCCTCAGTTTGTTCTCTATAGTTAAGTCTCTTATGGTTTGCTTTTCCTTCCCCTATGTTCATCTGTTTTTTTTTTTTCTTAAATTCCACATATGAGTGAAATCATATATCTCTGAAACAAATAATACATTGTATGTTAAAAAAAAAAAAGAAGATAGTAGGAAGGGAAAAATGAAGAGGGGGAAATCGGAGAGGGAACTGAACCATGAGAGACTATGGACTCTGAGAAACAAAGTGAAGGTTCTGGAGGGGAGGGGTGTGGGGGGATGGGTTAGCCTGGTGATGGGTATTAAAGAGGGCACGTTCTGCGTGGAGCACTGGGTGTTATATGCAAACAATGAATCATGGAACACTACATCAAAAACTAATGATGTAATGTATGGTGATTAACATAACATAATAAAATTTAAAAAAAGAATGAAAGAAAAAAGTAAATTATATATACATACTTTTAAAACTTCAGATAAGATACATACCAAAATATTACCAGTGTTTATGGTACAAGGGCAATATTAAAGTAATTTAAGTTCTTTTTGGCTTCTCTAAGTCTTATACAAGTATGTATTACTTTTTCCAATAAGAATAAACAATTTTTTTCCGTGGATTATTTTCACCTTTTCAAAGCAGGAAAAAATTTAGAAAAGAGCATGATAGTCCTTACTGTCACAGGTACCGACTAGAAATGTCCAGCTCTCAGGACACTGAAAGTAGCATTTTCAAACATTACTTGTGGCATGATAAATCAGTATGCAACTTCTGAACACCAATTTTGCAATGTTAAAAACTATACAACTGCATTTCCTTTGACCTTGTGAATCTATCCTGGAGAAATAGTTCAAAATACTGAAAAAGTTATGTACATAAAAATAAAAATTTTCGCTGTAATGCTCTTTGCAAAGGTGAAAAATTAGAAGCCAACCATAATGTCTTACATGAGGAGAGTGGTAAAATAAAATAGGATTACATCTATCGAGCAACTAGAAAGAAATTTTAGGGAAAAGCTAATTAACACATTGAGAGAAAACCAAGATAAAAGGCTGTTTATCAATTATCATTAGGATTATGAGGATAATTATGCTTATGAATGAAAATACTAGAAAGACATGTATGAAAATTACAGATGGCTGTTAGGATGTAAAATTATACATGATTATTTCTTCCCTTTTTTTTTTTTTAAAGGTTTTGTTTATTTATTTGAGAGAGACAGAGAGAAAGACAGGGCATGCTCATGTGTGAGTGGGGGGACGGGAAGAAGGAGAGAGAGAAGCAGACTCCCCGCTGAGTAAGGAGCCCGATGCAGGGCTCGATCCCAGGACCCTGAGATCATGACCTGAGCCGAAGGCAGACACTTAACTGACTGAGCCACCCAGGTGCCCCATGATTACTTCTTCCTTTTTTCTGTTTCCTGAATATAGTTGTATTACTTTTATTCTTCCAAGAAATTATATGTGGAAGAGGAATAGAAGAGGGAAGTTAGGTGGCAAGACAGAGAACATGATGGAAGGGGGACAATGGGAAGGGTCTGAAGCAGAGAAGGGAGAACGTCGGTTCGCCTGGTGGGGACCTTGGAACGTGGGGCTGACACCATTTCTAGTCTGGCCAATGAGCTGATAGTGATGGCTTAACCTGGAGTGAGGACATTTTGCATAGCATGTCAAGAATAAACTAGACGGGGGGACGCAGGGGTGGCTCAGTCGGTTAAGTGTCTGCCTTTGGCTCAGGTCGTGATCCCAGGGTCCTGGGATCGAGTCCCGCGTCGGGTTCCCTGCTCAGTGGGGAGCCTGCTTCTCTCTCTCCCTCTGCTGCTCCCCCTGCTTCTGTTCACTCTCTCTCTCTGACAAATAAATAAATAAAATCTTTAAAAAAATTACTTAGATGGGGAAATGTCCAGCTCTCAGGACACTGAAGCTGCCTGCCCGTGTCTGGCAGTGTTTTCCCAAGTGGCTACCACTGAGTGATGGTCATGGGAAGAGGGGCCCCACCCAGGACAGCCCGAATCCAGTGGTTCCCTGATAAGCGACTGGCTGTGGGTCTTCTGGCCAACGCTCTCCTGCGAGGTTTCTGGCTCAGAATTGCTACAGACCCAATAGCAATGACTCTGTCTTTCAAGCTCAGTGAATAACACTGTTTTACATGCTTGGATGCTAAAAGCACTCTTTTTTTTTTTTTTTCCTCCTTGAAATGAAGGCATTAAAAATAATGCTCATTAAAGTCAACTCAGACAGGATAATTAAAGGCACAACTGTCCCGGCCTAAACACAGCTTTCAAACTCAAAAGATGCCGCACCTCCCCCACCCCACCCCATCCTTTTACTTATGATTTTTCCTAATTAGAGAAGGGGCCTGAGAAACAGGGAGGCTTTTGTTGTCTGGTCTTAATAAGTTGCTAAGAAGATTTATACATAAAACATCCTCTTCCACATCCTGAGACAAAAGCGCTGGCACGCGAGCCCATCCCTTGCTGTTTAGCTGGTGATGTGAAATGAACGCTGTTGACTGTGTCCAAACAATCCTTTCACTCGAATCAGCCTACTGGTCATCACTCAACATTTGCGGGCACCTACTACTGTATGCCTGGCACTGTCCAGGCACTGAGATGGTAACAAAAGAGATCAAGGCTTGACGTCTCCCAAGAGTGTCTGCCTCACCCCAGCAAATATAAAGATACCTGGGTCCAGGTTCTACCTCATCGCCTCACATTAAGATCCACTCACCAAGAAATGGCAGCCTCCCTGAGCAAGCCCTAGAGAACGAGCAAGGCTTATCTGGTTATGGTGACTGCACACTCTCATGGGTCTACAGGGAAATAAGGCACAAGATCAGATTCTGAGCCCTCCCATTCCCACCATCCCACCGCCAAAATGGGTCTCAAGCAGGCCCAGGATGTGGCCATCTGGTAGTAAGTGGGAAGTGTCAATTTCATATATCAAGCATGGCTCCGACTGCTAGTGGTCCCCAGTGTTCATTTTCCCCTTCTTCTATATTAAGAAACATTTTAGAAGGGCATCCACACTACATTTCCCAGGCTCCTTTGCAGTTAGGTGTGGCGATAAATCTAGTTTATGGCCAAAGGCACATGAGCAGAAGTGATGAGAGCAGCTTCCTGGGCATGATCTAAAAGTAATTTCTTTTTTTAATTTTTAATTTTTAATTTTTTTAAAATTTTATTTTATTACGTTAGTCACCATACATTACATCATTAGGTTTTTTTTTTTTTTTTAAAGATTTTATTTATTTATTTGACACAGAAAGAGACAGCGAGAGAGGGAACACAAGCAGGGGGAGTGGGAGAGGGAGAAGCAGGCTTCCCGCTGAGCAGGGAGCCCGATGCGGGGCTCGATCCCAGGACTCTGGGATCATGACCTGAGCCGAAGGCAGTCACTTAACCAACTGAGCCACCCAGGCGCCCTACATCATTAGGTTTTGATGTAGTGTTCCATGATTCATTGTTTGCATATAACACCCAGTGCTCCATGCAGAACGTGCCCTCTTTAATACCCATCACCAGGCTAACCCATCCCCCCACCCCCCTCCTCTCTAGAACCCTCAGTTTGTTTCTCAGAGTCCATAGTCTCTCATGGTTCTTCTCCCCCTCCGATTCCCCCGCCCTCATTTTTCCCTTCCTATTATCTTCTTTTTTTTTTTAACATATAATGTATTATTTGTTTCAGAGGTACAGGTCTGTGATTTTTTAAAAAATATTTTATTTATTTATTTGAGAGAGAGAGAGAGTGCACAAGCGGGCGGAGGGGTAGAAGCAGAGGGAGAAGCAGGCTCCCCACTGAGCAGGGAGCCCGATGCGGGGCTCGATCCCAGGAGCCTGGGATCATGACCTGAGCCGAAGGCAGACGCCTAACTGACTGAGCCACCCAGGCACCCTCCTGGGCATGATCTTAAGGCCAAGGCGCATGTGCCCCCCCCTTCCCTTTCTTGCTTCCCACGGGCTAAGTGATGATGCCATGGCAAGAGCTGGGGCAGCCATTGGGGGCCATGGGATGACCCATGTGTTGATGGTAGAGCCACAGAACATTGGGAACCTGGGTCTCACTATACTCACTGCTTGAACAACCACACAGGAGGAAAACTTCTGTCTTGTTCTACTATAGTATTTGGGGGTCTAAGTTACAGCAGTCTAATTTGTAGCTGAACACATGGTAGCTTAAATTAATAGATATGTTAATAAAAATAGCCAACATGTGTTGACTACATATAGCATGCAATGTGCTAGGTGCTCTCTCAATATATATGATCTCATTCGATTCCGTACAATAAACCCTGTTCGGTAGTTACCCTCAGTCCTCTTTTATAAATGGGGAAACTGAGGCCCGAGGAGGTAGGGGACATTATAATGATTTGGTGACAGAACCAGGGCTTAAACTCGTCTTTGAACTCAGCTTAGGGCTCTTCCCATTACCTCGTGCTGGGTCCTTACTCTAAGTTAGGTACTTTTTCTTTCCACATAATTGTTTTTGAGAACATACTACTTCTTAAATCAAGATTAATTCTGAGCACAAATAACATCAGGAATTATAGATCTCTGTTTTATTAAAACCAAATCCTGGTAGAACTCAATTTTTGACTTTTATTACACTGCTTTCAAAGCAATTTTTTTTTTCTGTTTATAAAGGGGAAAAAAGGGGGGAAACTTTAAATCTATTGAACAACTATCTACATTTTAAGAACTGGTATTTTCGAGACATAATCCCCCAAAGGAGAAACATGAGATCCCCATTTCCTTGTTAATCGGTAACATTATTAACCTCTTTTCCTTACCACCTGAATTTTACCTCAAAACGCTTTGATCTTTGATATAATTGTTTACCTAGAAATTCCAAGAGAATCATAAACAAAGAATTCAGCAATATGGTGACACAAACAAATGAATATAGAAATCAAGAGCTTTCCTATATAAAAACAATAACCAAGTTATTGTTTCTAATGAAAGAAAAATCCTACTTCTATTATATTCTATCCTATCCTATTCTAAAATAGCAGATACCTAGGAATAAATTTAATAAGAAATTTACAATATCTACGTGATGAAAAAGCTTAGGTCTTCTTTCTTTTTTTTTTTTAATTTTTATTTGCTTAAGTAATCTCTACACCCAACGTGGGGCTTGAAATCATGACCCCAAGATCAAGAGTCGCATACTGTTCCAACTGAGCCAGCTGGGAGCCCCCAAAAAAGCTTCAGCCTTATAAGAGATGCAAAAGAAGGTTTGAGCCATTGGAGAAACAGACCCTGTTATTGGACAGTAAAATTAAACATCATAAAGGTATCAATTCTTCCTATGTTAACCTTTAAAGTCAACACAATTCACACACACAAACAAATACCACCAGATGTTTCTTTGAACTAGACAAACTTAATCCTAAGCTCATATGGGAAGCGAAACAGGCAAGACTAACCAGGAAAATTTTTCAAAGAAGAGTAACAAGGTAGGAACAGCCCCATCACACATTAAAACAAATTATAAAGTTTTGGTAATTACATGGCATTGACACATGTATAGAAAGATCAATGGGACACAATAAAAAGTCCTAAAAACAGATGAAGCCATGTACAGGAATTTAATTTATGAGAGAGGTGACATCTCAAGGATGGAATATGATAGTTGCAACAACTGAATAGCCATATGAAAAAAAAAGCTGGATTCACAGCTCATACTTTATGCAGGATAAACTGCAAAGAGATTAAAGATTAAAAGGTAAACATGAGACCATAAAATGGTCTAAAAAAAACCAAGGGAAAGTTATTTTAGAAACTCAGAATGGCGAGGCTCTTTCTAACCCAGTAGACATAAAATGATAACACGGACTATATGAAAAGTAAGAATGTCTACACATCTAAAAACTACCATATGCAGAATCAAAAGACTAATGATACACAGGGAAAAAAAATACATTCAACTCATTTTACAAAGAGCTTTCGTCCCTCATACACAAAGAACTCCTACATACTGTTAGGGAAAAGCCCAACAACTTAATAGAAACAAAGGCAAAATGAGGACACAATAACACACTAAGGTGAGGGTAAAGGAGCATAAAACAGTACACTTTGATAATAGGCAATTTGTCAATGTCCATCAACATTAACAATGTGGGGGGTGCCTGAGTGGCTCAGTCTGTTAAGAGTCTGACTCTTGGTTTCAGCTCAGGTAGTGATCTCAGGGTCGTGGGATTGAGCCCCGCGCTGGGCTCCACGCTCAGCGGGACCTGCTTGAGATTCTCTCTCTCCCTCTCCTTCTGCCCCTTACCACTTGCCCTCTAAATAAATAAATAAATAATAAAATATTTTTAAAAATTAACAATGTAGGTATCCTTCGACCAACGATTTCCACTAGGAATTGATCAGCTGGATGTCTACATGTACAGGAAATGGTGGATACATAAGCTTATTCCATGGTACTGCTTCTAATGGCAGGAGAGTAGTCATAACCTAAATGTCCATGAGGAGGGGACTGGCTAAAGACACCAGGACACATCCATGCAAAGGAATACTATACAGCAGGAAAAACAGACGAGGAAGCTCTTTCTATACCGATAGGGAAAGATCTCCAAAGTGTATTGTTAAGTGAAGGAGACAGGTGGAGTGCGGTGTGTGCTGTGTGTTTGTGGGTTGTAAAAAAAGGGAAAAGAGATACAGAAGTCCCCCTCATCTGTGGGAGATCTGTTGCAAGGCCCCCAGCGGATGCCTGAAACTGCGAATAGTACTGACCCCTATGGCCTATGCTTCTTCCTATATATACACACCTATTAAAGAGTTTGACTTATAAATCAGGCACAGTAAGATTAACAATAACTAGTACTAAAAAGGGACAATTGTAACAACACACTGTAATGTGTATATGAATATGGTTTCTCTCTTCCTGAAAATATCTTATTGTTCTGTATTCACCCTTCTTATGATGATATCAGGTGATAAAATGCTTGCCTGAGGAGGGGAATGACACAGGTGTTGTGATGTGTTGTGATGTGGCTTTAGTTAGGCTACTAGGAATGACCTTCTGACAATCCGTCAGATCACCGGCTTCCAGACTTCAGGGGACCGCAGGTAACTGCAGATAAGGGGTGGGGGAACGACTGTATACACAAAAATAAATATTTATATATGTATAAAAAAATCCCTGGATGTGTACTGAATACAACCAAAGCACTGGGGTCCCGTGAGGAAGAAAACTGGGCATCCAGAAAACCATCTATACAGCATGCCCTACATACATCAACATTTTTCAACACCGTGAGCGGATGACCTATTACATTTTTTTTCAGCCATTAAAAAAACAAACATGTTGGAGCACTTTTCTTCTTATCTCACTGACCCACTCACACAAGGTACTTCCTGTATATTATGGTGCTCTTATAAGTGCTTTGGGAGACTGTGATGTGGATTTGGAATTTTATCCAATTCTATTAATGGCAACATTCATCCTCAAGTACCCAAGCTTCATCGAGACTTGGAATCTGCTCCTTAATGAAAAATTTTCAACTTCAGAGGCACCTGGCTGGCTCAGCCCGTAGAGCATGTGACTCTTGATCTCAGGGTCGTGTGTTCAAGTCCCACGTTGGGAGTGGAACCTACTTAAAATTAAATTTTTTTTTTCAAAAATTAAAAAATGTTTCAACTTTGACAGAATCGCAGAGCACAGAGCTACTAGGGATTTTTAAAATTTTTAATTTATTCTGAGAGAGAGAGAGAGACAGTGTGTAAGCAGTGGGTGGGCAGAGGGAGAGAGAGAATCCTCAAGCCGACTCCCTGCTGAGCATGGTGCCTGACATGGGGCTCGATCTCACGATCCTGAGATCATGACCTGAGCCGAAATCAAGAGTTGGATCCTCAATCAACTGAGCCACCAAGGCACCCCGGATTCTCTCTCTCTCTCTCTTTTTTTTAAAGAAATGGTACTTGAAATTCCTTTTTTTTTTTTAAAGTAAGCTCCATGCCCAACATGGGGCTTGAACTCACCAGCCTGAGATTAAGAGTCACATGCTCTATGGACTGAGCCAGCCATGCTGCCCCAGAGATACTAGGATTCTTAAGACCCATATACTTAGGGGTGGCCAGTCCATCTTTTCAACCAACCAACTTGCCATGATGAAGATGAAGGCAAAGATGATGATGATGATGGATATTCCCTTCTGCTCCACTCTCCTATGCAAGTGTGACATCAACCGCCTCTTTACCATGCCTTCAGCAAGCTGCCTCCGTGCTGGTCTAGCCAGACCCCACTGGGGGTCTGCATTCTTCTCCTGTACAGCTGCAATCCGCCCCCCCTCCCCCTGCCGCCCCCGCTCCACATGGGAAACACAGACCCTAACACGTCACTCCTCCTGTGTAATTCGCCTCGGCTCAGCACACGCTCCCATCGGAGAAACTCCCAACTCCATTTCAAGCCATTCCAATCAACAGATCACGGGTTTCACTTGACAAAATAATTCTCCTGGGTATTCAGACAATAAACAGACAAGAACAGCGACGGCATTTTTGCAAAGGAAATATAACCAGAAAGTGACTCGAGTTGTGAAAGGAGTATTATTACATAACCACACGAATTAGAACAAATTGGCATTGGTACAGATTTTTTTAAAAAAGGTGCTCATGTAACCAAACTGTTTTGTGTATGATATAGGAGAAAAGCAGATTGTGTCAGCATAACTAGTTATTTGGAAGACCTTCAAGTTGGATCTTCTCCTCGCTCCGTGTACCATAATAAATTACAGATTTTAAAAAGTTAAGTATAAACATAAAGGATGCCTCTATGTTTTCCCTCAGCTTTCATAATTCTGCAGCAAACACATATTCCTTTTGTAATAAGAGAATGAACAATAAAGGTGGAAAAAATAAATTAAGCCTTATATAAACCAGAAAGAAGGAAAGAGAGGTGAATATTTAACTGATATCAGGTGGGAATTTCTTTTTTTTTTTAAGATTTATTTATTTGAGAGAGAGAGCACGTGCGTGCTGCACACACAAGTGGTGGGGAGGGGCAGAGGGAGAGAATCTTCAAGCAGACTCCCGGCAGAGCGTGGAGCCCAAACGTGGCGGGCGGGGACGGACCCTTCCTCTCACAACCCTGAGATCATGACCTGAGCCAAATCAAGAGACAGATGCTCAACCGACAGCCACCCAGGCCCCCCTCGGTGGGACTTTCTCAGCATAATAGCAATGAAACAAACAGATCAACAAAATTGATGCATTAAAAAATTTCAAGTGATATACATTAAAAAACCCCATGAATATCAAAAGGCAAGTGACAAAGTGAGAAAAACATTTGCAACAAACATAACAAAGGATTACTGTCCTTAAGATATTAAAAATATCGAGGTGCCTGGGCGGCTCAGTTGGTTAGGTGTCTGCTTTTGGCTCAGGTCATGATCCCAGGATCCTGGGATCAAGTCCCGCATCAGGCTCCCTGCTCAGCGGGGTGTCTGTTTCTCCCTCTCCCTCTGCTGCTCCCCCTGCTTGTACTCTCTCTCTCTCTCTGTCAAATAAATAAATAAAATCTTTTAAAAAAAGATATTAAAAATATCTTGCAAATCAGTAAGAAAAACCCTAAAATTCCCTGCTTCCTCACCGCGAAAACAATTCTAAATAGAACTAAGACCATCTAATAAACATATGGCTGGTACTAATAATTTTAAAAACTGCAGAGATAAAACCACGAGGCACCCTCTCTTGGGCCTATTTGGTAACACCGAACCATTCATTATGGAATATGTTGACCAGGATACAGGGATGCAGGTCCTTCCAGGCACAGCTGGTTCTGAGAAAGGCACTGTACTCTGTGTGTGGGGCTTAGAAATGTCCACTACCTCTGACTGTCTCCTTTCACTCCCCAAAGTCTGGCCTAAAGAAATTATCAGAGATAAAAGAAAAGGCAAGGATGTTTATCACAGCATTCTCTGTAATAGCAAAAATTTGAAGTTAACCCTAATGGCCAAAAAGTGGAGAAAATTCTCCCTCAAATATGGATTATCATGCCCCTCTCTCCCAAAAGGTTTTCCTTACAGACCAAAAGAAATACCCCCCAAATTAAACTCTGTATAGTAATCCTATTATTGAAGATAGTGTGACAATTTTATTCTAAGACTGCTGTACCTGTATCATAGGATAAAGCAAGTGAATTCGGTGTGTTGTTGAGAGGCAGGATTTTCAGTATGAAAAAGACCACGTTAAATGAAAACCCAGCAGGCCTAACTTTGAATTGAAAATAGCGGCATGATCTGAGGAAGCATTTTATCTTAAGAACAAATAAACATCTTCTAGTTCTTTCCACTGAAAAGGCCAAAGACAAAAATGACTAACCCAGTACCAGTGGGTTACCCACAGTGTCCAGATTATAGTCTCTATAAACTTCCTACTTAAAGAAATATACAAGCTGAATCTGGACCATCTTGTCATTGTCAAAGCAAAGGAAATGCAGAAACAACTAAGGTCCTGTCAAAAGGACTCATGGCTCACCTTGAAGAAGTTCCCATTAGCCAAAGACAGGACCCCTTAAACATCAATAAAAATAAGTGCAAGGGATTAAAATATACCAAAGATGTTTAAATGCATGTCATAAAGGTACTAAGAAAGAGAACTCAGCGGTCACCTTGCAGGATGCTAAGGAGGAAACTCATTATTTTGAAAACTGGTAAATAATTGGGGAAAAAAACATATATTCTGCTCTTCTTAAGTGTATTCTACCACAGGTTAACCCAAACAGTTGATCTTTACAGAAGTATTCCAGCTAACAAATAAAGAAGAAGAGCTGAATTAGACTGTCACCATTTTACAAATCCCTAATAAAATAACAGATCTGGGCAAGGACCATCAATGTCCGTTGACATCACAAAAGAGACACATTCCACTGTGTGCTTCCTGGAGCAAGCACACACCACTGCTTGGTAAGTATTCTTCCCCCCAAAACCAACCCTGAATCTCATCAAGCCTCTAAATCTACCCACCAATTTACAGGAAATAGAGGCAGAGGAACATATTAAATGACACCGCAGGAATGCAATCATCAAAATCCAGACTGTGGGAAACTCTGCAGGACAAACGACCAGTTTCTTCAATAAATACATCACAAGGAAAACTGAAAGAGAAGGACATAGAACCTATAGATCAAAAGAGACTTAAGAGATATAAGAGATGTATCAACCAATCACTAATTTGGATCCTGATTTAAACTCTTTTAAAAAATCATGAAAAAATGGGGGAAACTTGAACACCAACTGTATATTTAATTGATATTAAGTATTTGCTAACTTTATTTTTATTTTTTTAAGAGAGAGAGAGTACGAGTGGGAGGAAGGGCAAAGAGAGAGGGAAAGTATCTTAAGCAGACTCCATGCTGAGCATCAAGCTCAACGAGGGGCTCGATCTCACGACCCTGAACAGAAATCAAGAGTTGCATGCTTAACTGGATAAGCCACCCACACACCCCAGTATTTGCTAACTTTAAAATCTTTGAGGTGCAATAAATGGTATTTTGGCTATGTTTTTTAAAAATGCATTTGAGGGCGCCTGGGTGGCTCAGTTGGTTAAGCCACTGCCTTCGGCTCAGGTCATGATCCTGGAGTCCCAGGATCAAGTCCCACATCGGGCTCCCTGCTCAGTTTGGAGTCTGCTTCTCCTCTGACCCTCTCTCCTCTCATGCTCTCTCTCTCTCTCTCAAATAAATAAAATCTTTAAAAAAAATAAAAAAATAAATAAAAATGCATTTGACTTTTAAATAGTTATACTGAAATATTTACCACAAAAAAAACTATGATGCCTATAACTGCTTCCAAATAATCCAGGTGGTTAATAGGTGGGAGCTGAGATGCAACAAGATTCCAGTGATTATGATTTGCCAATTGTTGAAAACCAGTGATTGGTACCTGGGGTTCATACTATTCTATGAAATGTTTACAATTTTCCAGAATAAAAGATTTTTAAAACATTGAAAATTACATTTTTTTCCAAAAGAATTTAATGACATGAGGAAATGCTCAAGATATGGCAATGGTGGGAAAAGCTACAAAACTATTATGTAGTGTAATCTCAGTCTTACACATACATCAAGAATTCTGAGGCAAAAAGTAGAAAATTCAACATAATTGTTATCTCTTTATGGTGGTTGTGTTGGGTGGTTTTTATTTCTATGTATTTTGTTTTCTACACTTAGTAAGCCTTACTTTATAATTACAGAAATATATTTTTGAAAGCATTTAACTTGGAATTTGTCAAGGAAAACCAAGTTGTTATGCTCGCCGTGTGTTTATTTCTATTTCTGTCTAATCACTTCCAACAGTCTCTGGAACTGCTGTGAACCCAGAGACCCTCACTGTGCCGAGAATCCCCAGACTTGATAAAATAAACAACGTTCAGTAGACCTAATACGGAAGCACCTTTCTTGGGTCAAGGCTTCATGGAGCCCCCGAGTCTCTACCCCAAGGGAAAGAGAACCAAGTGGAAAATAATCCCTTGCAAAGATGAGCACAGCAGTACCCCTCCCAGCAGGGGACAGCTGGTCCCAGCTCAGGGCCCGACAGGGGCCCCCAGCCCACGGGGACAGAGCAGTACCAGGCAGTGGGCCCATGACCATTAGCCAAGACGGGCATGGGATCTGTGCCAACACACACAAAACCTGTAAAGAAAGCTCTGTCAGTGAAAACAAACCCAAATAACCTAGGAATCCCAACTAGGAAACATAATTTGGGCTACCAGAAGAGGCTCTGCGAGGAGGTGCAGTGGTAAAGACGTTCATTTCATTGGGAGTGACCACTGTCCTCTCTTTAGTAAAGATTCACCTTTAAGATTCCAACTGTTGTGAAAGTCTGGCTTCCAGAACGCTCCACCATCTAGTCTGACCAATCCACCCCGTACCTAGCTGCCTTGGGTTCTAATGAAAACAGACATAGCCATGGAACCCACTTCCTTCCTTTTCTTGCCTTATACCTGCTCCCCTCGGAAAAAGAAATGGACTTTTTTTTTTTTTTTTTTTGGTCCTTTGCATTTTTTAAAAGGTCTTATCAACTCTACCGACCCTACGTCATTAGGACCTGGCGGGTGGGGAGAATTAAGTCCCAGGCTTTGTTGATGCCTGGTTTGCAGTCCCCTGGGGAGGGAAGTCAGACGCCCAAGATCACCCGACCCCCTTCTCCACATTTTACCATAGTCAAGCTTGGGTGTGTGTGTGGGGGGGGCTGTGGATGGGGTGTCTCAGTTCACACAAGCGTATTTTTTAAAAAACTTAAGGTTAAGGAGATGAAGAGGAGCGATTGCCATGGGAAAGTCCGGACGGCACCTCCTTGAAGAGAGCTGTTCTCTAAGGGAAGCAGGCGGGCAGAAACCAGCTGCTGCACCTGGTTTTGGCAGCCGGACCTAGAGTGTGGAGATGGGAACTGGCTGCAGCCCAGGGGCTGGATTCCCGGTGCTGCCTCACCCCTTGGGGGCGGGTCACTTCCCCTGACCTTCCAGCCAAAGGACAATCCAGGGAGCTGCAGGGTGTGTGCCCAGGGTGCTCACCATTGTTATCAGGCGGGGCCATCTCTGGTCACCCCTCCTGACTGTAATGACCATTTCCACCACAGGGGGCAGCAGCAGCAAAAGAGGCCAGTCGGCCCCACGCTGGGGAGAGGGGTGGATGGGGGCGGGGCAGGGACCAGGGGGCTGACCACTCCCTATGCCCCCTGCTCTCCCAAACGGGGCTGGAGCAGGAGCCAGGCCAGGGCGGCACAAGGCAGTCCCACCCAGGGAAGGGCCACTTGGTGGCGTGGTGAATGGGTACTGCTCTTGGAAAATACAGCACCAATTTTTAATAGTTTGGACAACTGTGGAAGCACTTTGGGACATTTAAAAACTTTCTCTACTCTGGGGGCACCTGGGTGGCTCGGTCGGTTAAGCCTCTGACTCTTGATGTTGACTCAGGTCATAGTCTTAGGGGTCGTGAGATCTGCCCGTGTTGGACTCTGTGCTGAGCATGGAGCCTGTTTAGGATTCTCTCTCCCTCTCCCTCTGCCTTCCCCCGTCCCTGGCTCAAGTTCACACATGCATGTGTGCATGCACTCTCTCTCTCTCTCAGGAAAAAAAAAAAAATTAAAAATTAAAAAAATTTTTCTCTACTTTGGGGAGATGAGGGTAGCCAACATGCCACAGTTTACACAAAGGCACCTCATCCGAAAGTTCCTTCAAGCTCTGTGACCTCGGCAATTTGCCTCGCCTCTCTGGGCCTCAGTTTCCCCTTCTCTGGGCCTCAGTTTCTCCTTCTGTGACACAAGGAAGAGCATAGCATTTACCTCAGGGGGTCTGTGAGAGGACTGAGGCTGTGGGCCTGAGGCAGTCTTGGCAAACTGTTCAAAATAACAGGAATTCGACACAAATTCAAGAAGACACTGAAGGAAAATGTTGGGGGGGGGGGATGCCCAAACGCACCCACCTGCCCCTGCAGATGTGGTTCTCAGTGGGTGAGTTAGCTCAGCGCTGGGCTCCTGGCACATAGGAGGTGCTTATTCCATATTCCGGAAGGAGTTAGGATAAAAGCAGCCACACAAGCAACACTTGCTCTGTGCTGTGCATGATAAACATTTCCATGTAATTTAAACCTCGTTCTATGACCACAATTTCACAGATGGCACTGAGTCTCCAAGAGGTTAAGTCCCGGGTCTCTCCCCGCAGCAATCAGCCCCAATCCCCAACACAGCTTTTAAATAAAAGCAGCTGAGGCATGTACCCAGGTCAGTAATGAAAACTCAACATTCTTCTGTCATTGATATGACTTATAGGGAGCTTTTCCTATTGATTCCTTTTATCTTTGCATTTGAGGCTCACATAAACCTGTATGCATTTAACTTATTTCGGTCATTTAAAGAAATAAAGAACAAAAGAGAAGAGTCTGTATTAAATCAGACGCAATAAGAGGAAACATTTTTTAACAAAATATTAAGAGCTTCGAGTTTCTACAAATCACCCCCATTGAGCTCTGAAATCCCTAAATTACTATTGTTGGGCTCTTCAATATTCCCCATCCATCACAGCTAATGAAAATACAAAACCAGACCAAAGAGTCGTGGAAAATTTAACTTTGTTCCGACTCTGCTCTACTGAAACAACAACAACAAACAAACAAAAAATCAAACCCCTCCAGGATGTAGCCAATTTCACTACAAATTACAAGTCCGATCCTTTCAACAATTAAACGCTCGTCTGAGAACAGTTCCCAAATCAGATTTCCCAGATTTCTCATTAACAAACGTCCCCACGGTGCCCTCTTCAGAACTAGAGCCAAAGTGGAAACTGGTGTGAAAATTAGTGAGCATTTACGAACAGCAGAAAAAGGAGAGAAACGGGAGGGCAGGATTTGCTCTGTATTTGGTGTAATTAGCAAAGCAGGACCAGCTGAAGGCTGGCACCGCGTACCTTGCCCCAATGCTCAGGGAGGGGGAAAATGTTCAAAGGGCCCAGTAAGTGGGTGGTTAGGTGCAATTTCACGCCTCACTACCCAGCTAAATAAAGGGAAATATTTTTTTAAGTGTAATTGAACTTTAGAAGCCCCGATGGGCTGTTTTGCTCTGGGGATCCCACTTCTTTGGAGAGCTGCCGCACACCTTTCTAGCCCCGACCAGGGGTTTGACATCAGGCTAGGTGATATGTGAGTCAAAGAAAGATTTCTTTCTGCTCTCGCTGGAGAATACACAAACATTCCGAATTTTAAGTGTTTGTGAAAACTCTGCTTTTAATTAGATGCGTGGAGAGGAGTTTATTTTCTCAGAAAGCCCAAGATGTCCGTGGATTTGGCTTTCTTTTCCCAGGCTGGGGCTGTGGGGTTGAGTGAAAGCATTATTGTCTGGAAAGGGGGCAGCAGAAGCAAGAGGCGGGGTGGGGGGGAGGGCAGGGAAAGAGGGGCTAGCAGGAGGATAGCACACCCATACCAAGCACTTGCTGCGGGCTGGCACTGTTCTGAGTGCTTTGCAAACATTCCTTGAGACTTGGCCCTACGAGATAGGCATTATTAGCATCTCTATCTTACAGACGAGGAAACAGGTAGGAGAATTTAATTAACTCCCTGAAGACCCCACAGCTAAGGGTGGCAGGGGTGGGGGGCAAGAGCGACTGGCCCCTGGAGGCTTCCAAGTGTGCACGGCCGACCCCCCCCCCCCCCCCCACCGCTTCCATCCTGTAAACACGGAGGGTCTGGATGGGAACAGACGCTTCATTTATAAACAAGGGAGAGCTCAAACATCTGGTCTTGCTTTTGCAGCTGAGGACACTGTGCAGGTACGGGCCCTTTGGCCTGCCTGGGCCATGTGGCATAAATACCAGGAGGTCTCCCCTCTTTGGGGAACCAGCCTGGTTATGGAGCGCTCCTGGGGAGGAAGCTACTTGCTCCTTGTTGCACTGGGTTTCCAGGGACCCTAAATGGGCAAGGGTGCAGGCTGAGGGGCAGAAATCTGACACCCCCAGCAAGCAGGCCTCAGCAACTCATCCACATTTTTTCCATTTGGTAATGTACACATCACATGAAATTGACCATCTTAACCATTTTAAGTGTATAGTTCAGTGGTGCGAAGTCCATTCACATCTCCACGTTTTCATCATCCCAAATTTAAACTCTGTCCCCGTTAAACACTAACTCCCCATCTCCCCACTCCGCAGCCCCTGGCAACCACCATTCTCCTTTCTGCCGCTATGAATTTGACAAATCCAAGGTACCATGTAAGCGGAATCCACTCCTCATATAAATGCAATCATACACTATTTGTCTTTTTGGGACCTGCTTATTTCACTTAGCATGATGTCCTCAAGCTTCATTCCATGGTGTGGCGTGTGTCAGAACGCCCTTCTTTTGGAGGCTGAATAATATTCCGTTGTAAATAGCACATTTGTAAATTTCTGTGCTCCAATATAAAGGCCACGTTTTGTGTATCCATCTGTCTGTCGATGGACAGGTGGGTTGTTTCCACATTCAGCACCCCTTTGAGACACAGTATCTTCTCTCTGATGGGCACGTAATTACAGCACATCGATATTTATAAGGCACTGCTGTCATCCCCGGGGTACATGTGAAGGCTGTCGCTGTCACTCAGTCCTGACTCTGGAAATGCAGGAATGCCACCCTCTGTTGCTACAGCTTCCCACTTGTTAAAGAACATGGAGGGGCACCTGGGTGGCTCAGTCGGTTAAGCATCTGCCTTCAGCTCAGATCCCCAGGGTCCTGGGGTTCGGGATCCCCCACGTCTGGCTCCCTGCTGAGCGGGAGGTCTGCTTCTCCCTCTCCCTCTGCCTCTCTCCCTGCTCATGCTCATTCGCTCTCTCACTCTCCAATAAATAAATTTTAAAAATCTTAAAAAAAAGACATGGAAAGTGGGATTTTAAAGGGACACCTATATTTTTAACTGTTAACTCAAAAGCTTTCCAATGCTGTGCCTGCCAAACAGCTAGGTCTGCTGATCCCCTATGTGCCCAAGGCCTGATAACAGCTCAGTGAACAGGGTTTTGAAGAGCAGGAAGCATAGCTCAGAGAGTTTAAGTGAGTTGCCCAAGGTCACACAGCAGCGACTGTACTCGAACAGAAGTATTCAACTTAAGCTGTCTCCTTCCAAAATGCCACTATTTTGTAAATGACAACACAGGCCATGTATTTAACACGTTATTGTTAACAGGAGTGAAACGGCGGCTCTGAGTAGAGCCCTAAAAAGAGTTAATTCGATTTAGAAAGCATATCAAAGCCCCCAGCCAGGTGGAGAACACAGGTCTTATGAAGGGCTCCTGACCTCCCAGTGGCAAAAGAAAACAGTACTTCTACCTCTGTGACCCACATGATGTGTACATTGAACCCTCTGGGAAGCAAGGGTGGGCCCTCCAGTTGTTAATCAGACCCTGACAGGTGATGGGCTTCTGAGGGCCGGGGTTCAGAGATCCTGCAGCAAAGTTCTGGGACTTCCAAGATTTGGTCCTGGGAACATCGGGCTCTCATTAACCCTTAGGGTCCAAAGGCCAGAAATTATCTAGCTTGGGCCGAGTCCCTAAAACCTCAGATGCTGGGCTCCTCCCATGGCAAGAAGGGGTTAAAGCGTGCATCTGTTTTCTCTCTCTGGGGAGGTCAGGAACCCAGGCATGGGTTTAATAGCATTCTTCACACAGCCGCAGATAACCCCCCTGACATTGCCCTCCGAGCAGGCCTGCTGAGCAGCATGGCTGAGCCTGGTCAGCAGGGAAAGCTCCGACCTGGCTTGCCTGAGAAGCGGCAGGAGAGCCTTGTCTGGCTTGGCTGTGCTTCTCCCCCCGCATATTCTATCTAGCATGATCTGAGCCCTTTGATGCGGGGACCACAGCCGTGAACAGAACTGCAAACATGCCCCACGTAACTGAGACTTTGCACCTTTGACCATCACCTCCCAGGGTTCCCTGCTTCTATGAGTCTGTTTTCTGAGATTCCTCATGTAAATGCGGTCATGTAGCATTTGTCTCTCTGGGTGGTACTAAGTATTAACCAGTAAGTGACACGGGGATGCTGGTGACCACTCAGTCGTTTCTAGACCAGCTTCTCCATCAACTCCAGATGTTCGTATACAGTGCATGCTTCCGAAAACCTCTCAGAAAGCCTCTTAGGTGTCCACACCGACCCACTCTCCGAGCCTCCCTTGCTGCTACACCTCAACTCTGTCCTCCTTGGTGGTCATCGCCGTCCTGGAGAGGGAGGGCTGCTCACCTCCCTCCTAAATGCCTCTCCACATCTTCCCTCGCTTGCTGTTCTCACATCTTCCAAACAGGAGCTTCAACAAGACCCACTGGGTTGTGGGAGGACGAGAGGAGCGATGCTTGCTGGCCATCAGGAGCACCATCGTAAGAGCGGAGTTTTGTCTTGTTTTGTTTTTTTTCTTATCACTCTCACAAAGGAAAGTGCCAACCTTTCTTCATGGGATCTTTCTGAGGTTCCCCAGGCTGGAGGATCCCAGTGCTTTCAGACACAGCCTCAGTTTTCCCGGCTATAAAATGGGGATCATACTCTCTCCACCGAGGGGCTTATTTTGAAGAATAAATAAAATAATATTTGTGGAAAGAAGGTATGAAATGTAAAATGCCAGAGAACTGTAATAATACACTCGTGTTATTACAAGATGAAGTTGCAGAATCTCGTAAAAAGATGAGTGGAGCCACGTGGACAAAATTAATTCACAGGGCGCTCAGGGGACAAACAGGAACATCTGTGCCTGCACTAACGGGGCCTTTGGGAAAGAAAGAAGTCTGGGAGAGCTGACCTCACCTGTCCCCACCCCCCGCCCGCCCCCTGCTCACCGTCCACCCCGCCCCCGGCGGGGATGGGGGTGGGGTGGGGGGCGGAGATTCTTCCGCCCCTCTCAGCCAGCAGCCTGGAGGTGACGATCACTCCTGATGTCTGCTCCAGGCTGGATCTGCGATGGGGGCTGGGGACCCAGAGGTGGCCCCGTCACCGCTCCCTGTCTCAGTAAACATATTTTTTACACCTACAAAGAGGCAATTTCCATAGAGCCATGAACATCAGCTGCTCTCCGCGCTGTCTTGTTGGGGTGCTGGCATGTCAGGGAGAACCACGGAGAAGAGCTCAGGTCTGAGCTAGTGTCTGGAGGGTGCACAGGAGTCTCTAGGGCAGGGTCTCCCAAACCTCCGACCCCGTGTTGCCAAATCCGCACCGCGCTGCGCAACCCCCTCCGTGAGTCCCACCAGAGCCACACACTACTCCTGTTCCTGATTTAATATTTCTCTTTAAATCAACTCACGGTTTTTTTTGCACGCAGAGTTATTTTAAAAGTAAACGCTATACACTACGGTAAATAGAAAACCAGTTCCACTTGCCAAAAATAGAAAGAAACCCTAAAAATACATACAAGGAAAGGAAGTTATTAAATTATAACCAGACACTGCAGCTTGGTGGAGACACGGAGTCTGAGGCCTGCGCTCTCCGTTGGCGAAAAGGGGGGAATCGGCCGGCGTTAGAAGCTGTTAAGGACACAGCAGGCTTTCTGCTCAACATCAGGGCAACATTCTCCAAAGCGGGTTGATGTGATTTGATGTTTGGGTGCACGCGCGCGCGCAGAACAATCTCTGCTGGGGGATGCGCATACCTCGCTTTGGGAGAAGGTGCTGTAGCTGAAGAGGTGGTTGGATTCCGCTGTGGTTCTGCGCTTGGGGAGCTCAGAGTGGGGGGGACCCGGAGTAGACAGAGCTCAGAGTATGAGGGTGCTGATGACTGAGTGCAAGACCAGCAACAAGCCCAACCCGCATGTCCTGGGAGGAGGGGGTCTCAGCACTGTCCTCAAGGTCGTGGCAGCATCATTTCACTTCATCTTTACCCCAATTCACAGGGAGAGATGGGTGGGAAAGGAATACTCTCTGACTGAGGAGAGACCTTGCAGTTCTTGGCCTTGAGCTTCAAAGCCAAGCTCCTCCCTCCCTCCTCTGTGAAAGTGTTGGAGAGCGTGTGCCCGTGTCTCACTCACAGCCGCGCATCCCTCCCCCATCCCTCTGAGCCAGGTGACAGTGCACACACACACTGGGGTGACCACAAGCACTAGGGGAGGGGGATGGGCTGATGGTGGGGCGAGCCCAAGGAGGGCCAGGAGCAGAGCTGGGCACCTCCCTCCGTCCTCAAGGTACCCCTGCTGCCCAGACTCAGCGGGGAGGATGGTGCCAAGGTCTCAGAGCCTATGGCTCCCCTCTGTGGCATGCTGGGGGTCTGGACCTCACGTTTAATTTATAAAACCCCAAGTTAAAAAAAATATTTTTATTGTGGGAAAATACACATAGCATAGAATTCACCATTTTGGCTATTTTTAAGTGCATGGTTCAGTGACATTAAATCCGTTCACGTTGTTATGTGGTCATCGCCACCATCCAGAATTCTTTCTTCTTTCAAAACTGAAACCTTGCCCCCACGAAACAACTCCTCATTCCTCCTCTCCCCCAGCCCCAGGCAGCTACCATTCTACTTTCTGTCTCTGTGAATCTCACTAGGCTAGGACCTCATATGGCTGGAATCATACGACGCTTGTCCTTTTGCGACTGATAAATTTCACTTGGCATCGTGTCTTCAAGGTTCGTGCATGTTGTGGCATGTGCCAGATTTCCCTTCCTTTTTAAGACTGAATGATACTCCACCCTGTGGATAGGCCATATTGTGCTTCTCTATTCATCCCTCATTGGACACGATGGTGAAAAATGCTGCTATGAACTCTTTGGAGTATGGGCGCAGAAGTGGATGGATTCTCAACTTTAAACATGAGCAGAACGGGACACTGCCTAGGGGGATGCTCCCTCCATCCAGCTCCTGTCTATCCCTCCGGTCTGTCCCAGCCTCGTCTGCCTGGGCAGCGTTCATATCCTTACTCTGAGATATTGTTTCTATCAGCCCCACCAGGTTCTACAAAGTCTATGCATTCTATAAACACGTGCTGGAGACCAGAACCCAAATGGAAGCTGTGTCAGTTTCAGGACTAGGGCTTGGAAAAAGAGCAGGAGACAGGGCGATCTGCACCCAGGATCCTGGAGAGAGGCCCCAGGCAAGTGCCCTTGGGTGAGCTGAGCACCAAGCAGGCCGCCAGGACTGGCGCTGGCGTCTGTCACCAACTGACAGAGTGGGGGCGACCTGCTACCTGCTGCCATCCCCAGAGAGCCTGTGCCTGCAGGCTGAGTGGCCAAGCTGCCCATCTCCCGGCCAGGTTGGTGGTGGCTGGTGATAAGCAGGCTTGGTCGTGGCAGGAGATGGCACGTTCCTCCCTAAGAGTCCTAGAATGGATAGAACCTTCCAGTCCTGGAAGCAGGCATGGGCCACAAGCATCTCACTGTGCAGAGGCCCAAAGGGAGCCTTTGTCGAGCAAACAAGATTTTGTTTTCTTTTTCTCAAGCATCTCCTCTCACTGGCCTTTCTTTTTTTTTTTTTTTTTTTTTAAGATTTTATTTATGTATTTGACAGAGACATAGCGAGAGAGGGAACACAAGCAGGGGGAGCGGGAAAGGGAGAAGCAGGCTTCCCGCAGAGCAGGGAGCCCGACACGGGGCTCAATTCCAGGACCCTGGGATCATGACCTGAGCCGAAGGCAGACGCTTAACAACTGAGCCACCCAGGCGCCCCCTTGCTGGCCTTTCTTATGGCAAGCATGGTAATAAGTCATTCCTTTAACAATGAATTTTGTCTTACAGGGCAAGTGACACTCCAGGCAGCTGAATCAGCACCTTTAAAACTTTACCCTTCACACTCCAAGGACTTCATCCCCTCCATACCCAGACACTGGAGGTTCAGCATGCGGACATCTGCCTGATAAACAGAGCAGCTGTTGGGCCACGCTCGTAAATCAATAGACAGTCCTGACGGGTCAACGTCTGGCTCAGTCCTTTCTCAGGCTCCTTCCCCCGAAATGCAGCTTGCTTCGAGCTGACGATCCAGGCTCTGCTCTGGATCAGCTGCGACCCGAGCTCTTGGCTGCCACCCAGCCTTGCCCTCTCTGCTCCTGCGTCCTTCCTTTGCCAGGAGTCAGTGTCCGAGGGCCGGCCATGCAGGCCTGGGCTCCTGTGATTATAGATCCCTGCAAACCCAGCCCCATCAGTCCTCCTGGTACTAGCCACTGTCTAGAAGAATCGTCCAGAGCCACAGAGCTGGGCAGTGCCCCGCCCCCCCACCAGACCGTGAAGCCTCCCAGCTCCCCAGTCAGACCCCAAGCTGGCCTTCAATCCAGGAGTCATAGCAAGTGGGGAGCAGCAGAGGATGCAGGCGGGAAGGGGGAGGGGAGGTCTAGATCGAAGCTCGTTAACAGGCCAGAGGGTGGAAAAGAACGCAGAGCTGCAAGACAGGGAGAGGAAAGGACACCATAATGTGGATCAAAGATGGGGCGTTGGGGGAAATGCCTAGCTCATGCTATACAAGCAGCTCACCTAGCTGGAAATCTGGAGATGCCCCTGTTCCTGGGCACCTGCTGCCTGGAGCCATCTGGATGGACTCTCATGGAATATAGTGGCTAGGGCTAGACCACTGGACATGGACACTGCCTGTCCTGAGGAGCCAAGCCCCACCCGGGGACCCCACCAAGTGGCTACCAACTCCCAAAGGCCCACCAGGAGAAGCCGGTCTGAGGTCTGCAGCAGGTACCTGAGCCTCAGAAGCCTGTCACAGGACGACTCCCCTGACCCCGACCCCGCCCCAGCAAAACCTATGCTTTTGTCTGTTCCCGGTTATTGCATGGAACAACCATTCTCAAGTCTCTGCTCCTCACTGGCTTACTGTGAAGGCCTAACCAGACCGTCTGAGCAGGCTCTGCAAACTATGTGCTCCGTGCATGCACGAGCTCGTTCTGAAAGACCCCCTATTCCAGCCACTGGCTGCAGCAGGATCTCCTGGGGGAGTGTGTACCCTCCTCACATGTCCGTCAGGCCCCTGGCAGAAAACAGACAGCACTCTCCGGGGCACGGTTTGAGGAGAGGTTAATAAAGAAACTTACAAGGCTCAAAAAAAAAAAAAGAAAGAAAGAAAGTAAAGAAACTTAAGACTGCAGACAAGGGATGGTGCAGCTCTCAGGGGCTATAGACACACTCATCACCTTCTGTTAGTTTTTGTGTTTTATAGATTTTTTTTTTTTTATGTTTTATGATGCCCTGACATCTTTGCTGGCCAGGAAGTGACCAACCCTCTATCTGGGTAAGTGAATTCCTAAGAGACAGCAAACAACTTTCCTTCAAGCCGCATCTTTTAGCCGCAGACCAACCAATCCAAAGCCCATACGTACCCCTAACTGCCTCCTTTAGCTGACTCTCACATGCCAAGCAGCAAGCCCTGGGCCCCAGATCACCCCAGGGCTGGGTCCCAGACGACTAGGGACCATCCCTTTTGTCCGGAGCCTGCCAAAATTATTCAAACGATGTAATCCTGAACTTGCTCATCTTGCCTATCCTGCCTCATCCCTTCCTCCCCACGAAAACCACAATACAGGCTCTGGCCATGCATCCCCTCACTCCCTCTGCCTCCTGGTGCTTCTCCGTGTGGCCCTGCACGGCAGGCCGTGGCCCCTCTTCTTGGGAACTGTGAAGAATAAATGCTTCCTTCAAGCCTGTTGTCTCTGTGTCTGTCATCTTACCGCCCTTGATTAGAATGAAGTCCCAGGTACACACTTAAACAACCAAAAGACTAAAGGGGCTGGTAGAGGGAATATCCCTTTGCTTGAAGGATCCAGTGAGTCCTTAGTGACCTTTAGGAAGGTCAACTGAGACCCAACTGGAAGCCACTGGCCATACTGGGTGGCCTCATGGGGCCCAGAACAGGGTGGACAGGCTGTGGAATGGTCTGGAGAAGCCAACGGCAGATGCCCCGCGTACCTGGGCCCGACTCCTAGAAAGTCTGATTCAATAGTTCTTGGGTGGGGCCTGGGAGTTTTTCTTAAATGCTTCCTGGATATTTCAGATACACGGCCAGATATGGGATATCCATCACAAACTGTAAGGTACTGTCAACATTAATAATATTACCAACAGCTACCACTCCCGGGCCTGGTGCTTGTAATGCATAATTCCTCATCTCCACAACAAGCCTGAAAGGTACGTGTTATTAGTCTCATCTTATGTGGAGGGAAAAACGGAGGCTCAGGCTGGTTAAGTAACTTGCCTAAGATCACTCAGCTTGTGAGTGGGAGACCTGGGGCTTTGAGTCTGCCCAAAGCCAGGGCTGTTTTTCCACTTCTTTCTGATATTTGCCTCTGAACAGTCAAGGCCACAGGCTGATTAACACCCTGCACCCCCAAAACCTCCCTGAGGGGGCATCATGCAACTCTTACACCCTTACCGGGCATACCCCTGTGGGGTTTTGTTCCTAGTTGCTTGAAACAAAGTGTCCTGAGAACTTTGAAAGAAAGAGGTTGAACAACCACACGGGGTCATTCATTTTGCAATCGTCCAAACGATTTCATTTCCCTGAATAACAGTGAACCATTTTTATTTCACTGTGATCTGAAGAGATGGTGTTTGGCCTTGATGTACAGACACCGCCCCCAGCTCGCCCCTGGCCAAGGGGATGTGGACTTCGGCAAGGGGACAGGGGTCAGTCCCAGTCGGGAATGTGGATATGCTTTGACAGATCCTTCAGGACAAGAGTTCTTCACCTCGAGCCTCAGCAAATCCTCAGAACCCTGACGCCACATGTGAGGGTTTGCATGAAAGGGCACTTTTGTCTAAGTCCTTAGCTTTCATCAGATTTTCAAAGGAGCCCCTCGAAAGTCAGAGTTTTGTATCAATTTCATTCCTAATTAACTTTAAGGGTTACCCTCCCCAGTCCCTTTCTCTCTTGTCGTCAGCGAAACTACGTCCTGCTCCCAAACCAGGTGGTCAGTGGAATTTAGCTCACATGTCGTCAGCGAAACTACGTCCTGCTCCCAAACCAGGTGGTCAGTGGAATTTAGCTCACAAAGAGTTTATGCTCCAGCAGCAGGCTACAGGAAAAATAAATTTTCAATACTTCTGTCCCTTTTTCTTATTCATAATTAAATCATTATTTTCTTAAGTTTCATGTCTGAGGTTTTTATTGGAAATAATCTTTTTCCTAAAGATTCACTATCTTCTCTTCCCCTCTGAGATGTTAAAAAATAAATTCATTCATCGTGAAACAGATCAGTGGAACTCACCGTATTTCTTAACCTCTTTAACGGTAGAAGAATGTGGCATATACAGGATTTATATCATGGGCACTTTTTAACTAAATAAATATTCATCAATTCACTCAGCACATTCTTATTAAGTCCTGTTCCAAGCAAGCACTGATTTAGGTGCAAGGGGTTGCCCTGGGAACAAAAGAAAGTCAACTGTTCTCAAGAAACTTAATGCCAGTGGGGAACGCAAACTATAAACCATACACTAGATAGAGAGAGAGATAGAAAGATCAATCAATTGATGGATGGATGGTTGGATCAATTGATGGATGGATGGATGGATAGATGGATAGATAGAGAAAGAGAGAGATGGTGATAAGTACTGTATTAGTATCCTTTGGCTGCTATAACAAGTAGGCACAAACTTGGAGGTTGAAACAGCATAAATTTATTGTCTAGTAGTTCTGGAAGCCAGGGGTCCAAAATCAAGGTGTCAGCAGGGCCATGCTCTCTCTGAAAGCTCTAGAGGAGGATCCTTCCTTGCCTCCCTAGTTTCTGGTGGTTGCCAGTTGTCCTCGGCACTCCGTGGCTTATAGATGCATCATTTCAATCTCTTCCTCCTTCGGTCACATGGGGCTCCCCCTGCATGTCTGTGTGTCTAAATTTTTCTCCTATGGACACTAGTCATTTGGTGGCCCACCCTAACCCAGGGTGATCTCCTATTAACTTGGTCACATCTGCCAAGATCTGATTTCCAAATAAGGTCCCACTCACATGGAGCAGTGGTTAGAACTTCAACATATCTTTTTGAGGGACACAATTTAACACATGACAAGTACCACCATGAAAAGAAATTAAGTGGCCATACAGGAGACAGAGAGTGATGGGTGTGAGCATGTCAGGGAGGTCTCTCGAAGGAGATTTCCCAGAAGCAGGAACCTAAATGAAGTGAAGAAAACAGCTCTGAGGACATCTGGGTCCAAGCAGGGACCCTGAAGTAGAGGCATCCTTTAAAGGCCCACCTGGATTCCTAATGCCTGGAAACTACGAGACAATAAATGTTGGTGGTTTCAGCCATTAAGTTTTGTGGAAATGTGTTCACAGCAACAGATAACTAATCGTCACCCTGCAGCGGCTTCACCCATGGCATTGGTTTTCTGTTGCGACAAACAAATTGCGACACACTTGGCAGCTTAAAACTTAACTCACAGCTTCTGTGGGTCAGAAATCTGGGTCCACTGCTCAAGGTCTGTGTGTCCTGTGAGGGCCGAAATCAAGGTGAAATCACATTCCTTTTTGAAGCCCAGGGGCCTCTTTTAAGCTCACATGGTTGTTGGCAGAATTCAGTTCCTTGCAGTTGCAGGACGGAGGCCCCTGATCTTTTGCTTGCTGTTGGCTGGGGGCCGCTCTGAGCTCCTAGAGGCCATGTGGCCCTCTGTAGAGACCTCTCATGCTTCAGATCCCGCTGACTTCTTGCCTCTGACTTCTCCACCCAGATTTAAAGGGCTGATGCGATTAGGTCAGGCCCACCCAGATAACCTCGATGAACAACTCAAAGTTAACCTCAATTCCATGTTCAAAATCCCTTTGCTGTCAAATGTGACATCATCCAAGGAGTAATATCCCACCACCTTCCCAGGCTGCCCACACTCAAGGGAAGAGATTTCAGAGCTACACCAGCCCCAGGGCAGAATCTGCCTGCTGCTCCCATCCTCCATGCCCATCATGGTAACACCGGCCGTCTGTGGGCAGCACGACACTCCATACGTGCCTGCATGCGCTTGCCAACAACATGGGTGGGGCTGCTTGGACACCTGACTCTTTGCATCTGACGTAGCAAGAATAATAATGATGATAATTAATAAGAGTCTTAGCAAGAATGATGCCGCCTCCCATTCTGGGGACCTTCTATGTGCAATTTCATCCAACCCTCCCTTTGGTCCAGGCATGATCGACTACTCTGTTATACAGATGAAAAAAACCAGGGTTCCAATGACTTTAGTGACCTCTCTAAGCTCCCAAATACCAAGTGGCACAGCCAGGATTTGAACCTGGGGCGTCAGAGAATCAGGAGTCCAGCTCTAACATTATTACCTTTGTCACTCCACTCCCCTGAGCCTCAATTTGCTCATCCATGTAGGGGGGTTAACAGAATATCTGTGCCTCCCCCCTTCTCAGGGCTAGTGTTTGGGTTCTCTAAGCAATCATGGCCGAACTGCATTTTCTAAACAGCAAAGGGCCATAAAAGGCTTGAGGGATTGTGACTGTTGACGTTCCCGTTAAGTACTTTTATCTTCTTTTACTGGAAGAAGTTGTTTTCCAGGCAACCCACGGATTCAGAAAACAACCAGAACATGAAGTCATCTTGAGGCTCACAAAGCTCTGAGCGGGAGAAACAGTGCCCGGGCTTTGGGGCGGGGGGGGGGGGGGGGAGGCACGCAGCCCCGAGCAGAGGCAGGGTGGCGGGACCCGCTCAAACGGGAGGCACGCATGCGCAGTACCTTCCGGTGTTCCCAGCGCTCCTGCAGGGCACCGACTCACCCGCGGAGCCCAACAATCCATCTTGCATGCAAATAAACGGCTTGTTTAAATGGAAAGCAGACAGTGTAAGCGGAATTGTCCCCCAAAGACTGTCTTTCATGCCTCCTTATTAGGCGCCAGTAGGTCTTTTAGACGGTTTGGCCCAAAGGGAAGAATGGTTAATCACTGTGCCTCTTGCCTAATCAGGAAGCAAAGACCTTGAAGGGCACATCTGAAGGCTCCTCGCAGAAATGCAAAACAGCTTGAGCCCCTCTCCAAGCGAAAACATCTATGTTTACAACCAATCTATGTTTACAACCATCCGCACATCCCCCTTTCTTTCTCTTCCCCCAAAGAACATAAAGTAAGAAAACACTTCAAGTAGAGCAGGGAAGTCATTCGTTTCACAGGGTAGGACCGTTTGGGAAGTTGACTCCCCTGGGTGAAGTGCGCCGTTGGGAGGCGCATGACTGCCCGATGAAGGAGCAATGATCATCCCCATTTCGTGGAGGAGGAGCTAAAGGCGAGATGGCCGAATGCCAGTTATCAGAGACGCAGACTCTCAGGCCTCTTCTTTCCGCCAGGGGGTGTCAGGGCCTGGACGTAGCTGGGCACACAGGTGGGGTGGGGGTGGGGCAGGGAGACACCTCCTCCTGCCCCCCCCACCCCCCCTCCCCCCAGCAGGCAGGGAAGCAGTCGGGGCTGGGGGTCTGGCAGGGTTTGACCCAGTTGGGTCAGATGGCTCCAACGTGTACCCTGGCAGACCCCACTGAACCCCACTGGGGCCTTCAACATGAAAGCTCTCCCCGAGCCCCATGCAGGAGATTTATATACGAGATGGGAAGATACCAGGGTTTGGCCCGAAGAACCAGTGGGTTTCCAAGATGCCTGGGAGGGGCAGGCAGGAGAATTCACTGAGGGTTTGGGACGTGGAAACAAACCAGGATTATCCTGTGCTCCCTGCAACAGCTGTTTCCCTGGGCTACACATCTGACTGCTCCAAAAGGAGCCAGCCTCCAGACTCAAAACAATAGCTGTCGTTTCTTATGTAATCTACATGCTATTTGTTACCCAAATGCTGCGGGTTTTCCTAGCTCTGGTCCCTTTTACTTGGAAGTTGCTCTTCCCTTCCAGCATCCTCTGTACCAACATCGAGGCCCATGGCCTGGGGCACATCTGGGTGGCCTCCCCTAGAATGGGTCCCATCTGGGCGGCGAACATTCCCTGTGCCAACCTCCTCCCTTCCTGTGTCCACGGAGAGAGTGTCTGGAGGAATCTAATGTTTTAAATTAATATTTGGGAAAAACACCCAGGCCAGTTGTGTTACCTTTGAAGCCAGATCTCCTCAGGTTGAAAGAGAAGTAGCTATGAAGGTAGCTGGTGTGGCCCTTTGAAAGAATCCATGCCTTCCATTTGTCCTTCCATTGACTTACACAAGACTTTGTCCAAAGGTTTCCCCCGGAGAACAAGGGCACAGAGAAATGTGAGCTGGAACTGAAATTCTGCCACAATATCTGGACGTGGGCACCATACTGGAACATCAGAATACCATTGGGCTTCCAAGAGTACTACACTTCTTCAAATCATTGGGTTGCCCTATAAGTTTGGTGTCCCCAGGGACACAGCCAAGAGCCAGGTTATGAGCCTCAGTGGCCTGTGATCTTCACCAGGTTAACAATAATCACCCCAATAATGATTACGGTGATGGCACTGTTGACAACAGCCAACCTTCTCTGAGTATTAATAATGCTGTCGGGCCCTCTATGTGCACTATTTAATACGAAGCAGGACTCTTACTGTTCTCATTTCACAGCCAAAGTAATGGAGGTTCAAAGAGGTAAAGTTGATGTAGGAAAGACGTTAGGGTTCGAAGACGACGGCCAAGAAAGAATTCTTGAGACGTCTTTGGTGCAAAAAGGTGATTTTATTAAAGCACAGGGACAGGACCCGTGGGCAGAAAGAGCTACACTGGGGTCATGAAGGGCGGCCCATTATATACTTTCAAGTTGGGACGGGGTTAGGGATAGTGAAAGTCTCTAAGGAATTTTGGAAGCAAGGTATCCAGACCTTGAGGGGGCTAGCTATTGTTGGGAAAAGGTCATTTATTACCATTTAATAAAACCTTAGTCATGAGACCCTTCAGATATATATCGGTGAGCCATATGCTTGGGGGATGGTTACCAACATGTATCTTGGGGGGGGGGTTAGAGATAAAGGAAGTTTCCAAAGGAATTTTTATACGTTAAAGTAGACTTACAGGATCGTGGGGGTCAGGCTAAGGTTGCCTTTTGTCCTTAGCAAAGTATTAACTTCAAGGCAGCTGAGTCCTTAGAGAAATGTCACTCTGCCCATTTCAAGGGCTTGTCAATGGACTGTAGATAGTACGGAAATTTAATAATTTTTCTTCTGCCTTTGTTTCCCACATCAAAGCCACCTGCCCAAGGTCACACACACTGGCGACAGGAGCCAGGACCTGAACTCAGGCTATCTTACGGCAAACCTGTGCTCCTAACTGCAGACATGCACAACCTGGCGCTGCTGGCTCCCTCCCCCTCTTGGCTCCTCTACGGGCAGTCTCACTTACCCTGATGCTGGGAATGCCAGCTGCCCCCATGACCATGCTCTCCCGCAATACACAAGTATTTTCAACTCTTGATTACATTCCAGAAATACTTCCGGCTCCTTGAAGCCAGAGGATGTGGGACTAGTTCCCAGGAAGGGGCCAAAGGGGGTCTGCATGATACTATGCTAAGGTGACATGATTTAATTCAAGTGGAGAAATCCGAATTCGGACTGCAATTATGTGATATTCAGGATTCGTATTAATTTTAGGTGTGATAATGGCACAGTGGTTATAAGGGCAAAAAAACACAAAAAACAAAAAAACAAAAAAACAAAACCCCACATAATCCTTGAGAGATGCACAATGAAATTTTTGCAAGTAAATATAAGGGGTCTGGGATTTGCTTTAAAATACTCCAGAAAAGGGTGCCTGGGTGGCCCAATTGGTTAAGCATCTGCCTTCGGCTCAGATCACCATCCTGGAGTCCCAGGATTGAGCCACACATCGGCTCCCTGCTCAGCGGGGAGTCTGCTTCTCCCTCTGACCCTCCCCCCTTCACGCTCTCTCTCTCTCACTCACTCTCTCTCAAATAAATGAATAAAATCTTTAAAAATACTCCAGGGGCACCTGAGTGGCTCAGTAGGTTTAGTGTCTGCCTTTGGCTCAGGTCATGATCCCAGGGTCATGGGATCAAGCCCTGTGTCAGGCTCCCTGAGCAGGGAGCCTGATTCTCCCTCTCCTGCTCCCCCTGCTTACGCTCTCTCTCTCTCAAACAAATAAACAAAATCTTTAAAAATAAATAAAGAAATGAAAATACTCCAGAAAAAAGGGCACCTGCGTGACTCAGTCAGTTAAGCACTCAACTCTTGACTTTGGCTCAAGTCATGATCTTGGTGTCATGGTATCAAGCCCCATGTTGGATCCATGCTGAGCATGGAGCCTGGCTGGGGCTTGGGAATCTCTCTGTCCCTCTCCCTTTGCCCCTCCCCCCCAATTGTGCATGCTAAAAAATTAAAAATAAATTAAAAATTTAAAAAAATTAAAAATTAAAAAACTCCAGGAAAAACAAAAGGCAGAGGAGACAGATGAAACCAGATCAGCAAATTGATGATAACTGCTCAAAAAGGATACAGAAGTCTGTTTTTCACAGGTTTAAGCAGACTTGACTTGTGAATCCATCTTTGTATAAGATGTGGGATATTCATAAATATTTTTAATATCAAAAGTAAATATGACCACATACAAAAATTAACTTAATGTGGATCAAAGACCTAAGCCCAAGAGCTGAAACTATGAAACTACTGGGAGGAAACATAGAGAAAATTTTTCATGACATTGAATATGGCAATGATTTCTTGGCTATGATGTCAAAAGCACAGGCAGCAAAGAAAAAAACAGATAAAATGGACTTCATGAAAACTAAACAATTCTGTGCATCAAAGGACACTATCAATAGAATGAAAAGACAACCTTCATAATGCGAGAAGATATTTGCAAATCATATATTTGATAAGTGATTAATATCCAGAATGCAGGAACATCTGGGTGGCCCAGTCAGTTAAGTGTCCGACTCTTGATGTCGGCTCATGTCGTGATCTCAGGGCTGTGGGATTGAGCCCTGTGTTGGGCTCTGTGCTGAGTGTGAAGCCTGCTTAAGATTCTTTCTCTCTTTCCCTCTGCCCCAACCCCTGTTCAGCCTCTCACTTAAAAAAAAATAGATAGATAGGTAGATATAGATAGATATAGATATATCTAGAATGCATAAGGAAATCCTACAACTCAACAACAAAACAAAACAATTAAAAATGTGCAAAGGACTTTTAATAGACATTTCTCCCAAGAAGATATACAAATGGTGAGTAAGCACATGAAAAGATGCTCAATATCAAAATAAAAAACACAAGAAACAATACGTGTTGGCAAGGATGCGGAGAAAGGGGAACCCTGCACTGTTGGTGGGAATGCAAACTGGCCCAGCCATTCTGGAAAACAGTATGGAGGTTCCTCAAAAAATTAAAAACAGAAGTATACTATGATCCAGCAATTGCACTACTAGGTATTTATCCAAAGCATACAAAAATACTGACTCAAAGGGGCACATGCACCCCAATGTTTATAGCAGCATTGTCAATAATAATCAAACTATGGAAATAGCCCAAGTGTCCATTGACAGAAGAATGGATAAGGAAGATGTGGTATACACACACACACACACACACACACACACACACACCAGAATATTACTCAGCCATAAAAAGAGTGAAATCTTGCCATTTGCAATGACATGGATGGAGCTGGAGATTATTCTGCTAAGCAAAATAAGTCAGAGAAAGATACATACTGCATGATTTCACTCATATGTGGAATTTAAGAAACAAAACAAAGAAAAAAAGAGACAAACCCAAAAACCAGACTCTTAACTATTGAGAACAAACAGATGGTTACCAGAGGGGAGGTGGGTGGGGGGACGGGTGAAATCAGTGAAGGGGATTAAGAGTGCGTATAGAAGTGTTGAATCACTCTACTGTACACCTGAAACTAATGTAACACTATATGTTAACTATGCTGGAATTAAAATCTTTTAAATTTAAATTCAAATTTAAAAATACATATATAAAACAAAAAATACATTTACTGTTCCATTTAAAAAAGATGCTCAACATCATTTGTCATTAGTAAAATGCAAATTAAGATCACAATGAGATACTACTTCACACCCATTAATATGGCTATGATGGAAAAAAAAGGAAAACAGCAAGTGTTAGCGAAGATGTGAAGAAATTAGAGTGCTTGTGTGTAAAATGGTACATAAAAATGTAAAAGTGGTATAGCCACTGTGGAAAATAGTTGGGCCGTTCCTCAAAAAGTTAAATGAGGAATTACCATATGACCCAGAAAGTTGGTACCTTCCCAAAAGAAATGAAAGCAGGGACTCAGACAGATAACGTGCACACCATTGCTCATAGCAGCATTATTTGAAATAGCTGAAAGATGGAATCAACTCAAGTATCCATCCACAGATGAATGGATAAACAACATGGTCTATCCATATGGTCTTAGTCTGTTCTGGTTGCTATGACAACATACCATGGGGACTGAGGGGCTTATAGACAGCAGAAACATGTAGCTCACAGTTCTAGAAGTTGAAGTCCAAGATCGGGGTGCCAGTATGGGTTGGGTTCTGGTGATGGCCCTCTTCCAGCTTTGAGACTGCTGATTTCTTGCTGTGTCCCCACATGGGGATGCCCCCGGGGTCTCTTTTATAAGGGCACTGATTCCATTCATGAGGCTCCACCCTCATGACCTAATCAGCCCCCAAAGGCCCCACTTCCTAATGCCATCAGCTGGTGAGTTTGGACTTAAACATATGGATTTGGGCGCCTGGGTGGCTCAGTTGGTTGAGCGACTGCCTTCGGCTCAGGTCATGATCCTGGAGTCCTGGGATCGAGTTCCACATTGGGCTCCCTGCTCAGCAAGGAGTCTGCTTCTCCCTCTGACCCTCCCCCCTCTCATGTGCTCTCTCTCTCTCTCATTCTCTCTCTTAAATAAAAAAAAAAAATCTTTAAACATATGGATTTGGGGGAGGGGCACCCAAACATTCTAACTGTAGCACACAGAATAGAATATTATTCAGCCAGGAAAAGGAATGAAATTCTAGTAACAGGTTACGATATAGATGAAAGCCCTGAAGATATTGTGCTAATGTGCTTATTAAATAAGCCAGATGCAAAAGAACAAAAACTGTAGCATCCCACGTATATGAAGTACATAGAGTCATCAAATTCCTGGACATAGAAAGTAGGAGGGTGCTTTCCAGGGGCTGGAGGGAGGAAAGAACATAGAAGTTATTGTTTGGTGGGTACAGAGTTTGAGTTTGGAAAAATGAAAAGTTTCTGGAGATGGACAGTGGTGATGGTCACACCATGTGGATATACATCATGCCACTGAACGGACACTTAAAAATGGTGGAAAAGGTAAATTTTATGTTATGTATATTCTATCACCATAAAAAAAATCATGAGTAAGGTCAACCAACAGGTCACTGATGAGCACTTTGGGGCACCATGAAGGCTTGCAAGTGATCAATTTTGAGCTATCCTGACACCTAGGTAGAGTTAAGCATTTGCATGTCATTTCACATAATTCTCCTTCGAAATGAATTACTGGGGGACAATCATATAGGAATTTATTGGAGAAGGCAAGAGATGACACATGAAACAGGAATTAAAAAAAAAAAAAAAGAATCCCAAAAGGTGGCTAACTTGGGGCTGGGCAGCGTCCCCAGCAAGATGCGATCAGATTCAGATCCAAGGAACAAGAGAGCTCACGGGGATAGCCTCCCTCAAGATGCACAACGTGGGAGATTCTCTCTGCTCATGTCCTCCCTTCTGGCTTTCCGGAGCCTCAGCTGACTACAACTCGGAAGTGGGGAGTCACATGTGAGCAAATAAGTATAAGGTCAAATTTCCCCCCCCAAAAAATCATTTAACTTTCTACACGTTTAAATATTTACATGTTTCCAAAGTCCCATCTAAAAACCACAAGTCATATTCAGAAAAATTCAGCTTCTATCCCTATGCTTTGCTTCCAGTTCTCTCCCTTGCTTGTTTTGTTTTGTTTTCTTCTGATTTTGTTTTGGTCTTGGTACATTCTTCCGATATTAGGTTCAGTTTGGCTTGTTTGTGGGTTCTAATTCCAACTTGACCATCTTCATCCCATAGAGCTGGGTTTGTTTGTTTTTTTTTAGATTTTTATCTATTTATTTATTTATTTGAGAGAGAGGGAGGGAGAGGGAGAGCCAGCCAGCGAGAGAGAGAGCATGAGAGGAGAAGCGGGCCTGGGATCATGACCTGAGCCGAAGGCAGATGCTTACCCGACTGAGCCACTCAGGCGCCCCGTATCCTACAGAGTTGTAAGGAGCCTTGTGCAAGAGGGCTTGTCTTTTTTTTTTTTTTTTAAGATTTTATTTATTTATTTGACAGAGAGAGACACAGCGAGAGAGGGAACACAACCAGGGGGAGTGGGAGAGGGAGAAGCAGGCCTCCCGCCGAGCAGGGAGCCCAGTGCGGGGCTCGATCCCAGGACCCTGGGATCATGACCTGAGCCGAAGGCAGACGCTTAACTACTGAGCCACCCAGGCGCCCAAGAGGGCTTGTCTTTAAAAGGAAACTTTCATACTAGGGTTGGTAAGTGCACAAAAGAAAAAGGATACTGATTCAGGAATGCCCGTTTGCTTGCCTCCAGTACAGCACGCATACACTCCCCTGGGCACCAAACTCTGCTAGGCATGAGATTTTCTTCTTTCCTTCCTTCCTTCTTTCATTCCTTTCTTTGTCGGGAGGGTGGTGGGGAAGGGAGAGAGAGAGAAAGAACAAGCAGGGGAGCGGCAGGCAGAGGGAGAATCAGGCTCCCTGCTGACCAAGGAGCCCGATGCTGGACTTGATCCCAATACCTTGGGATCATGACCTGAGCTGAAGGCAGACGCTTAACCGACTGAGCCACCCAGGTGCCCTGAGGCACAAGATTTTCAAAAGAAGTTTATTTTCGTTTGTTCTGTTTGGAGGATGATTCAAATGACAAATCTATCAAAAATACAACAAAGCAAAATAAGCAAATGAAACTCAGGGCAGTTTGTTGAAAGAACAAGGACAGGGTCTCCAGGGCAGAGCTACTGGCCCCATCCCATGAACCTTGTACAGGAGACTCTCAACAATGACCACGTGAGGGGCGCCTGGGCGGCTCAGTCGGTTAAGCAGCTGCCTTCAGCTCAGGTCATGATCCCAAGGTCCTGGGATTGAGCCCCGCATTGGACTCCCTGCTCACCGGGGTGTCTGCTTCTCTGTCTCCCTCTGCCACTCCCCCTGCTTGTGCTCTCTCCGTCTCTCTCTCAAATAAATAAATAAAATCTTAAAAAAAAAAATGACCATGTGTTATGATGACCGTTCATGTGTCTGGGTCCCCAGACCATAAGCATGATGGGACTGGACATGATGTTTCCTTTCTTTCTGATCAATATTTGTAAAGAGTCCATCATACAGGACGTGCCCTTCAGATGTCAGACTCTGGTCACGGGTCTCCAGGGCTTAGCAAATGAGCACGGTGAGCATCCAATAAATGTGTGTTGAATAAATGAATGAAGAGAACTTTGTCAGGTGATGAGGAGTTACCATACAGCTCTAGCACTTTGAGCTTCCAAAACATTTGTGAACTGCATAAAAACGTCCTCCTAAAATTCCAACAATAAGATATCGGTCAATTTATGCATTTACTTCCCATCTCATTCCAATAAGATGAAATTGGTATGATTTTGCTCGTCAAGAAACTGGGTGCAGATATAAACCTTGGCATTAAAAAGGAAACCCACCAGCAAGTTGAGTTTGTAAGTAGAACCTCAATTCCCAAGTGTCCGTTGCATTGGGCAGTGGGGATGGTGGGGGAGGAAGGACTCTGCATAAAAAAAAAACTCCCATGGGATGCCTGGGTGGCTCAGTCTGTTAAGCGTCTGACTCTTGGTTTCAGCCCAGATCGTGATCTCAGGGTCGTGAGATTGAGCCCCACATCGGGCTCTGCACTGAGTGCAGAGTCTGCTTGAGATTCTCTCTCCTTCTCCCTCTGCCCCTCCAGCTTGTGCTCTCTCCCTCTCTAAAAATAAATAAATAGGGCGCCTGGGTGGCTCAGTCGTTAAGCATCTGCCTTCGGCTCAGGTCATGATCCCAGGGTCCTGGGATCGAGTCCCACATCGGGCTCCCTGCTCGGCAAGAAGCCTGCTTCTCCCTCTCCCACTCCCCCTGCTTGTGTTCCTGCTCTCGCTATCTCTCTCTCTGTCAAATAAATAAATTAAAAAAATTAAAAAAATTAAAAAAAATAAATAAAAATAAATAAATAAATAAATAAATAAATCTTTAAGAAAAAAAAAAAGTCTCCCAACAGCAGGGAATATAAATTGCATATCCCTCGACCTTTGAAAGATGGCAAAAACGTCTGCCCTCAAATCTCGATGCCTTAACCAGCTAAAATTGTGTGAAATGAACTGACCACCACACACAAGCCTACAGCACGGCACTTACATAGCTGCACCTGTGTGATTACATATGTCAATCTAGGTCATACACGTGGTGCCGAATTTGACTATTGAAAACTTCAACACATGATTTAAAAAACACTCCCAAAGGTATGGATGACCTTGAACATTCTGAAGATGTGGGAGCCTTCGAAGAAGAGATTCAGGAAGCTGCCAAGTCAGGACAATTACACTCAGTGACGCCGTGTCATATACGGGTTGCCAAGACCCCTCTTGTGCATGAGCAGAAAGGTCAGGGCTTTGGAGGGGCCCCTCCTGTGTCGCAGAGAAGGTCTGGTGCAGAAAATCCCGAGGGCATGAACCAGGATGGGAGTCCGAGAAGTCCACTGTGCAATTACCATGTTTTGGAAAGTGAAATGTTGACAGAACGTGGTCATTCATTAGGGAAGGGCAGAAGGAACATCAAAGAAGCTGAACAAGACAAGGAAATGTGGGGGCTTAAAAGAAAATGAGTAACTGGCAAATGCAAAGAGGCTATTTCAGGGAGAGGCCAATGGCTTTGTCAAAGCGGAGATAACTCCAGGTCACAGGGATGGAGGGCACTGGGGAGACAGGATGAAGGGAGAGCCAGAAGCTAGGCACCCATTGGGAACCCAGAGGCTGCTTTGTACATGCAAGGCAGAGGTATTTCCTATTTTAAAAAAGGGCCAAGGTGAGTAGGACCTGTTGGAAGGTACCCTTGGGAATGTAAAGATTCATACAAACCTAATGTATCTTGTCATGGACCATCAGAACGGTACCATCAGGAGGGCATTCTACACCATTAGCAGAGAACTGGGGGGGTCAGACAGGATGTGGTCAAGTGAAAAATCCCACCTCTGGGCCTCGGGGTTCTGCTCTCCACTATCAGCCACATTAATGCCACACGAGGTCAATTAGACACGCTGCGCCTGATCTTTCAGTCTGAATCCATTTTTATACCAGTAAGTCCAGGGCTTCTAAGTTCTAGAATCAACCTACTCATCACATGTCTCTCCCCCAGCGCCTCCCATCTCAGGTGGCTCTGCAGGTGATGCTCTCGGAATCCAGATGCTCCAGGGGCGGGGCCACGTCTGCTTCCCAACTTACACGTGATCTCCAGCACAGAGCAGGGCTTGTCTTATTTTCTGGAAGCTTTAGAGGAACTTGGGTGTAGTGTGGGTCCTCCCCAGGAAAGCCAGGGACCTATGCAGGCTGGAAGGTTCCCAATGTGATACTTGCCCTGGGAATGGCTCTGGGGATTCCAGGACCCAGCTCCTGCCGAATATCACATCCCTCCTGGGAGGGCTGGTGGGATGCACACATGTTGGTACAGGAAGAGATGCCTCAGTTACGCTAGTCTGCATTTCCTCTAGCTCTTTCATGATAACTACCTACCCCAATTCCAACCAAACTTGAATTGAAACAGGGTACCAAGACCCACTGAAACCCTGCACCCAGAACTCGTTAGACAGACATGAGTCACATTAGAAATCACCTCTGCTAGGTCATAAAGTTTGTTTTTAATTGAGATATAATTGACATACAACATTGTGTAAGTTTCAGGTATACAACACGTTGATTCGATTCATCTGTATACCGCAATATGGTTACCACTGTAGTGTTAGCTAACATCCCTATCAACCTCACATACTTTTCATTTCTTTTTTGTGGCAAGAATAATTAAGATCTGGTCTCTTAGCAACTTTGAAGTTTACAACAGCATTATTGACTATGATCATGATACTGTGCTGCAGATCTTCAGGACTTATTTATCGACTGGTGGCAAGTCTGTATCCTGAAACATCTCTCTGATTCCCCTACCCACAGCCCCGGTGAACCACCATTCTACTCCCTGTTTTTACCATTTTGGCTTTTTTAGATTCCATATACGTGCGATCATACAGTATTTGTCTTTCTCTGCCTGACTTGTCTCACTTAGCAAAACACCCTTCAGTTCCATCCACCTTGTTGTGAATGGCAGGACGCCTTCCTTATTTCTCACGGCTGAATAGTATCCTATTATATATTGGGTCATACGTTTTAATTTAACAACCCTGCCCCATCAGCTCTGTGCAGAAGGGGCTCCTCGTAGGTATCTGGCTCCTGGTGGGTAGGGCTTAAGAACAAATCAATATTTTAAGCTGTAAGACCCTGGGTAGGTTATTTAACCTCCCCGAAACTGTAAAGGACATGAAAGCCTTACTTTTGGGGGTTATTATGAGAAGTATTTGAAATAATTCTGGGCATGTGGCAAAGAGTGAGCCCTCTTAGTGACTGCTCCCATTCCTCACTGAGGGGACAAACCTAAGACTGAGCTGTCATTTGGCAGGGCTTGGGGTGATCCAGTTCCTCAGCCCTCTCAATTTATATTAAATCAGAATTGAGGGAGGATGACAAGCCCCAAGAAAAGTCTGCTGTGGATCTGTTCAGGGAAAATCCTCTCATTAAACAATACCTCTCTGATGCAGACTTGTTGCATCTTCCCATCAATCGTCCTGAATGCTTGCACAGATCAGAACATAATCCCTGGCCCCAGACCTGGAATCTCTAAATTCAGGTGATAGACTTCCTTTCACTTTGCCACACAAAGAGAAAACTCCAGGCCGAATCCAGCATTTTCTGCCCTCTCCTCATCTCTACCTCTCTCAGATGTCAGGTTATTTGCAAAATGCAATGTCTTCTGTCTATCATTGAAATCTTGAACCAATTTGACTTCGTTATCCTCCAGCTCAGGTTTGCAGAGTAGGCCTCCACTGATTTAGACAAAATGGTGCACAGGGTTGGAAGCCCACCAATGCGCCCATGACTTTTAATGGACATGACTGAATGAGGCTCTGGGCAGGAGATCCACGGTTCTATGAGAGCAGTTGGTGGACCACAACGGTCTCTGCCCCTACCAGGCTTCGGAGTGAAGAAATGATGTCCCAGTACTTCCCCAGACTTCTTCAAGGTCAACAAACACACAAGCCACTGGCCAACAGTGGTTAAATACGTCCAGCTCTCCATAGGCCTCCTGGCCGGATTTCCCACCAGAGATCATTGGAAATCAGTCAGCACAGGAAGCAGGGCTCTCTCACAGACCAAGGGAGAAGCCAGGAACAAAGGACATGAACTGTTCGTGATACCGAAAGAGGAGACTGGGAGGTGGGGAGCGTGGGGTGGGGGCAGGGCCAGCAGAAAGCAGTCACCCATCAGCTAAGTGCAGCCATATCTCTGACCCCTCGTTTCTGTCACCTGCCCCCGTCTAGTCGTCTAGGGGAGGTATCCAGGAAGCAGATTCTCACGACTTTGGGCTCTAGTGGGCCAGTCTACTCCCTGAACCACTGCCCAGCTGCATTTTTCACCTTCAGTCTGGGCAGATTCAGTCACCTCCTGCCCCATCTCCTTTCCTGAAACCTCCTCACTGTCCAAGAGGGAGCTTTCCAAAAGTTTTCCATGCATCTGGGTATGTCCATTTTTTCCCCCCAAATCATCATCTTATGGGTTTTTTTTTTTAAAGATTTTATTTATTTATTTGAGAGAGAGAGAGAGAGAATGAAAGAGAGAGCATGAGGGGGGGAGGGTCAGAGAGAGAAGCAGACTCCCCGCCGAGCAGGGAGCCTGATGTGGGACTCGATCCTGGGACTCCAGGATCATGGCCTGAGCCGAAGGCAGTCGCTTAACCAACTGAGCCACCCAGGCACCCCCATCTTATGGGTTTTTTGACTATATACACTTGTCAAACTCCTAGGACAAACCACAATGAGATACTGCTTCATGCCCATCAGGATGGCTATTCTCAAAATACTGGAAATAACAAGTGTTGGCGAGCATGTGGGGAGATTGGAACCCTTTGTGCATTGCTGGTGGGATCATAAAATGATCTAGCCACTCTGGAAAACAGTATGGTGCTTACTCAAAATATTAATCATGGAATGAACATAAGATCCAGCAATTCCACACCTAGATATACTAGATATATATCCCAAAGAAGTGAAAGCAGGGACTCAAATAGATGTTTGTACACCCACGTTTGTACACCCACGTTCAGCATTATTCACAATAGTTTCAAGGTGGACGCAATCAACGTGTTCAACGACAGACACAAAACGTGGTATATATGCACAATGGAATATTAGCCTAAAAAAGGAAATTCTGACATACGCCACAACACAGGTGGACCTTGAAAACATTATGCTAAGTGAAATAAGCCCGTCACAGAAGGACAAATATTGTATTATTCCACTTATATGAGGGCTCTAAAAGGCAAACTCATAGAGGCAGAAAGTAGAGCAGAGGGTTATAAGCAGCTGGGCGGAGGGGGACGTGGAGAATTATTTTTCTGTGAGTACAGAGTTGCAGTTGGGCAAGATGCAGAAGGTCGGGAGGTGGACGGTGGGGATGGTTGCACAGCGCTGGGAATGTACATAATACCACCGAACTTACACTTAAAAATGGTTGGAATGGTCAATTTTTTGTTGCATATATTTTTCCTCCAGTAAAAAAACTGTATATCAAAAGCTCAGAGCTGAACACCTATAATGGTGAATTTTACTGTATGTAAATTACACCTCAGTGAGATTGACTTTGAAAAAATCACCACTTTTAAAGATTGTATTTACTTATTTGTCAGAGAGGGAGAGAGCACAAGGGGGGGGGGGGCAGCAGGGAGAGGGAGAAGCAGACTCCCTGCTGAACAAGGAGCCCGACGCAGGACTCAATTCCAGGACCCTGGGATCATGATGTGAGCTGAAGGCAGACGTTTAACCAACTGAGTCACCCAGGTGTCCCCCCAAATCACCACTTTTAAGCCTTTTTGGAAATGTTAACTGTTTATAATAAATTGTTCTCTCAACTCTGCAAAGTTGGGGACCCCACTCTGTGGGGGGTGGGGTGCAGACTCCACCAAATGCTCATCTCCTGAAAGGCGTTCTGACTGAAAATAAACACCTTGGTTATTCGGCCATAGAAAGGAATGACGTTCTGCCGCAGGCTACAGCGTGGATGAACCTTGCCAACATAATGCGAGGTGAAAGAAGCAGATGAGTGGTTGCCAGGGGCTGGGGGTTGGAGCAACTGCTTAACGGGTACAAGGGTCCCTTAGGGGTGATGAAAATGTTCTGCAAGGAAACAGAAGTGACAGGGCACCCGGCTGGCTCAGTCGGGGGGAGCAGGCGACTTTTGATCTCAGGGTTGTGGGTTCAAATCCCACAGTGGGTGTGGAGATTACTTAAAAATAAAATATTGAAAAAAAACCCCCAGGGGCATCTGGGTGGCTCTGTCGTTAAGGATCTGCCTTCGGCTCAGGTCATGGTCTCAGGGTCCTGGGATCGAGCCCCGCATCGGGCTCCCTGCTCCGCGGGAAGCCTGCTTCTTCCTTTCCCACTCCCCCTGCTTGCGTTCCCTCTCTCGCTGTCTCTCATTCTCTGGCAAATAAATAAAATCTTAAAAAAAAAAGAAAGAAAATGTTTAAAAAAAGAAAAAACCAAAACAGACGTGATGTTCGTGCAATAGCGTCGATGTACTTAATGTCACTGAATCATACACTTTAAAATGGTGGAAATGGTAACTTTGATACTATGTGCATTTTACCACACTATGAAGAAAAATAATTTGTAACATCATGAAAGCCAAACAGGGGGCCACGTTCAGCCGCCCGTTTGGCACGTCCACTTCCACGCACTGGCTGCCCGGGGCTCACACGCAGACTCGATCCCAGCCCTGCCCCCGACAGCCTCCCCACCTCTGCACACCCGTGCCCTCGCCTGGACTGGCTTTCTCCACCTGCAGGATCCTCCACCCCAGCTAGCCTATCAAGTCCTGGCCCCTGGGCAGCATCAGCCACACACCCCCTTGGGGGGTCCCAACTCTCCCCTGAGAGGCATCAAGAGCACGGAGTCTGGGGCCAGGCTATCTGCAATAGATGGCCAGCTCGAACCGTTTACCCTCCTGTGACCTCGGGTCAGTTACTAAGCGTCCCAGTAGCTCAGGTCCCTCATCTGTAAAGTGACAATAATAGTGGTGCCAAGCTCACAGGGTTATCGAAAGGATTACATGACATGATTCGTGCCAAGTGCTCACAACAGGGCCCGACACTCAGTAAGAGCCACATAAGTGTTATCTAGCAGGTCAACCTTTAACTGTAGGTCTCAAACCCTGAAAGCATATATGCCTTGAGGGTGGGGACTCTGTCTGATTGGGGATCCCCATTTTCTGGCTCCAGGCTGAATGAGTGCTCTGATCCTCACTGTCATGGGCAGGAATCTCCAGGGACCCTTAGTTCAATGTTCTGTGGACCATGGAGCCCAAGAGATCTAGAAATACCTTCCATGCCAGAATCCCTCCCTAAAAATCTACGAACATGGCCCTATTGGAACCCCTCCTCCGAGCTCAGCAGGCCCGGGGCTCACCAGGACTGGCAACTTTTCTTGGAAGAGTTTTGTAGTGGATTCTAAGCCCGCAAACTCAGATCTTGTCAAGGGAACCATGAGCAAGCTGCAACAACTCCCCACCAGGAAAGAGCTCTGTCCGCATGGGGTCAGCCAGCTTCTCTCTCAGGGTCTGAGGCCAGCAACACCGCCCCTCCTGCCCACAATCCTCACATCCACCCCCACACATCGAGGGTCCTGGAGAGGTGAGGTCAAGGGCGGCACTTTCTCTGTTGGCCCATCCAGACGTGGGTGGGCCAGAGGTGGCTGGCAGATGTGACCTCTGCAGCCACAGGGGATGCAGGAGAAGGACCCCATACCCTTCCGAAGCAGAGCCGTCAACTCTGGGGACCTGCCTTCCTCAGGCTCGTAGGCTGAGCACCCCCCGCACTTGGCAGGGTCTTCTCCAGGAGAAACCAAATCCCACCAGCTAGGGCCAAAACCTGCCATCATGCCAGACCACAGGTCACTGCCAATCTCACGCCAATTTCCTTCCCAAATCCCAGGGCAGACTTTGTAGGTAGGAGCCACCAGTGTGGACACAACTGCCGCTGCTTAAGAAAATGCAATTTAAGCCCCTCTTTCCTACGTGTGGAAACACAGGGGTTTGTTGTGGCAAAACTTGGTCTGTTTCCAATTCAGCTATTGCAGAAACCACAGCAGGGCAGGGGGAAAGGTAAAGAGGACTGTGGATCCGGTCTCGTTTTGCAATACCCCAGGGTGTCTCAATTATATCAAGAGGGGTTGTGAAAATCTTAAAACACTCTTCACATAAAATCAGCTTTCATTCACCTAGAAGGACACATTACTCAGTTTTGATTCAGCAGACATTTATGGAGGGCGCACCAAGCCAGACATCAGGCCCCCCTTCCTTTAAGAGGCAAGGTGGTCAGCAGGGGGCTGGCTCAACAGCAGCAGGTCACATGCCGTGAATGCGATGTGCTGCGAGGGTGGTGGGTGTTACGGACTGAGTTGTGTCCCTTTGGGATTCAGATGTTGAAGCCCCAGCCTGCGATGTGACTGCATTTGGAAGACAGAAACTTTAAGGGGGTAAATGAGGCTAAAGGAGGTCATGAGGATGGGGTCCTAATCCAACAGAGCTGTGGTCTTCTAAGAAAAGGAAGAGACACCAGAGCGCTCTCTCTCACCCTCTCTCTCTCTGCATGCACAGCACATGTGAGGACAGTGAGAAGGTGGGGGTCTGCAACCCCAGGAGAGAGTCCTCCCCAGAGACCAACCCTGCTGACACCTTGATCTTGGACTTGCAGCCTCCAGCATGGAGGGAGGATACATTTCCACTATGTGAGCACCCCCAGCCTGTGACATTCTGTTATGGAAGCCCAAGCAGACGAACACAGTGGGTCACCACTCTAATGGGGGCAAGGGGTCAGACTCAGGAGGCCTCGTTGAAGTCACCTCTGCCTCAAAGGCTCAAGGTGAAGGGCACAGGCATCAAACACAGTGACATGCTTCCCACTGATGTGCCAAACAAGAGAGTACCACTCCCTGTGCGTTCCTAACACCACCCGAGTTCCCCTTCTACCGCCCTGTCCAGTATTCGGGATTCTTCCTGCTCGTCACTGTGGGTGCTACCTGAGTTATGCCCTGGGAAACCTCTGCCCCCATCATCACAAGGAAGAAAGGACTTTTTCTTTCCCCTGCACGTACGCATTTGTCTCTGGATCCCAGTAAGTCAGGGGCCACATGTGGGTGGCATCAGATATCAGGTGGGGACAGTGTGACTTTGACACCAATCATGATGCCATCTTGGATCCTCACAAAACTGGGGTTGCCAGAGATGTGCCTGGTGTCCTCCTCCTGATCCTGCCAGCTCTGAATTGAGATTTGCCCAGGACCCCAGCACTCAGTCTCCCACATGGGCGGTGACCACCCACCAACATGCCCCCAGGCACGAGACTATGTTCCCTGGACCACAGGCTCCCTGGGCCCATCCATGGTCATGCAGGGTCCTCAGTGTTGCTGGGGAGGTCAGACGTCCCATAGAACAACCTGGGGTAGGGCTGGCAAGTAATTCAGAGAAGCAGGAATTTGGGACTTACGTAAGTTAAATATTCTGATCATGGGGAGAACTGTAAGTGGCCCAAATCAAGGATGTGAAAAATGCTCTGACACAGCCCCATACTTGCAGGCCAATCATGAACCTGAGAAAGGCATCTGAGGCACTACTGGGATGAATGAATGAATGAATGAATGAGGAAATGGATGAACGAATGGAAAATTTTAACTTAGCAGCCTGAATCCTAAGGAAGGATGCTAGCTTCTACTCTGAGATGGGGAAGAAGGGTGGAGAAGTTGACCATGAGTTGGATAAAGGGCATCACTGCCCAGAGAAAAGGTTGGTAAGGAATTAGTAACCATCAGATTGTGAAGGAACCTGAAACCATGAAGATGGATGAAGTTGGCCAAGCAGAGTGGGAAGAGAAGGAGAGAGGGCACAGGGGCCAAGACAGCAACAAGTTGCAACAAGAAAGTAGTGGGGTCTTAGCTGGAGATGCCCATGGCACAAGTTAAGTACAAAGTGGGGGGAAAGTCCCTGGAATGTGACAATTGGGAGGCTCCAATGGCATGCCTCTGTTCAATGTAGCCCTTGCAGCAATAATAATCATGGTAACAATAATTTAAAAACTAGTAGTCACGGGGCACCTGGGTGGCTCAGTTGGTTAAGCATCCAACTCTTGATTTCGGCTCAGGTTGTGATCTTAGGATCATGAGATAGAGCCCCACATTGGGCTCTGCACTAGGAGTGGAGCTTGCTTAAGATTCTCTCTCTCCCTCTTTCTCTGCCCCTGCCCCCTCTGCACACGCACGCCGCGTGCATGTGCACACACGTGTGCATACACACACACATTCTCTCTCCCTCTAGAAAAATTAATAAAAAAAATAAAAATTAGTAGTCATACTAATGGTTAACATTTAAGAGTGCTTGCTGTATGTTCTAAGTACTTTCCCCACATTTAATCTTTTTGTCCTTATAACAGATGTGGGACGTAGATACCATTACTTTTCCTACTTTACAGATGAAAAAACAGAGGCACAGAGAGCTTAAGTAACTTTGCTGAAGGTCACACAGTAAGTACGTAGTGAGTGGTGAAGGAACCAGCTCCAAAGCCCATGTTCCCAAGCACTTCATTTCACACCTTCACTCAGAGGAGCTAGTCAATAACTGTGACTCAAAAGATAGGACAGGGCAGAAGTCAGAAATCACAGAATGAGCCTGTCAAGGGGTACCAGTCCTGCCTTCTATAATTCAGGGATGTAAATGCCTACCCCTTTTCACCTGCTGTGAACACAATGTCTGTTAGTCTATTCTGAACTCTCTGGGAGAATGCCTTAGTATGTCCAAGGTCTAGTTCTTTTTTTTTACTTATATATATTTTTTATTAACATATAATGTATTATTTGTTTCAGAGGTACAGGTCTGTGATTCATCAGTCTTACACAATTCACAGCGTTCACCATAGCTCATACCCTCCCCAGTGTCGGTGGCTGGGTGATGGACAAGGTTTAGTTCTTACTCTGAAGCAGAGTGAAGCCCCCCAGAACAATTCACTCCACACCCCTGGGCTACCATAAAAGCAAAATAGGTGTGCAAAGAATCCCAGTTCTGCACAGTCAGGCCACAGCTCCCCTCAAGGGGGGAGCAGAAAGAGAAATGCCCTCATGTTCTACAGGAAGTTGTATTTGCTTACTCATGCCTTAGAAGCTTCAGGAGTTGTAGCCAGATCAATCTGCATAAATATTTCAGATTATGCCTTCCCTTTGAATATTTTAAGAACACAAGAGAAAGAAAGGTAAATGTAAAATGTTTATAACTTTAACTTAATTTACTCATAACTTGGCTCTTTCCATAAAAGAGATATAGAGGTAGATAGAGTAGAAATCCATTACCATATAGACATAAACTAAAAGTCATGACTTTGTGAAAGAGGAAAAAGTCCTCTTTTTCAGTCCTAAGGACTAAAAAGCAGATTTGATTTGGCATCTGTTTTGACCAGTGCTTCCTGTCAGCTTGGGCAAAAAGGGAAATCAGATGTACTATAAAACTCTTGCCATAAGGCAGAAGAAGTTGGCCAATCTCTCTGGGAAGACAAGATTTTTCCTGGCACTAAGTTCTGAAAAAAAATTTCTTCTGCTGAATCTGGATATAAAGAACATGGTGACTAATGGTTTTCTGAAACCCTGGAGCCTGAGACCTGATTTTTCAAGGCCACAGACTACTCTGAATGAGTCCCCATTCAACTGAGCCACATTTTTCTAAGTTCCAAAGATTACATTTCAGTTCCTGCCTGATGAGTTAAAAATCTTTTCTCAGAAATCTGCTTCTAACATTATGGATGTCAAGGTGTTCTGGACAGGAACCACTCTTTGAAGCAGTGCTGCTAGCACACAAGTAATGCTCCATCAAGGACCTCACCCACTAAATACAAAACAAAACATAAGGTACACGTAGCCTGAACAGTGAGGGGCCAGAATCTCTCCTAAGGGCAAATGGCAATAGAAGCGTATCAGGACATAGTACCTTGGCTCAACAGCCAAGGGTCTGGAATTTCCACCTTCACTAGGTCAAGATCCCAAAGAGTGGCTGATATAGTTTCAGGGCAGTGACTCCCCATGGCAGCCAGCTGAAGGACAGGTAAAACTAATCTGGAGGAAATCTTCCCCAATTCAGACTCAGGAGTCTTGTAGATTAGTATCAAGCATTGGACTCATAATCAAGGATTAACATGGGATAAGGCAAGACCCTACTGGATAACAATCAGCAGAAACAATAAACAACAGATATCTTCTCTCCCATATTGAAAATTTCAGAAACAGAATTACAGAAGCTATATAGAAATGTTTACAGAAAAAAGAAAATACAACCACAAAGATGAGAAAAAAACAAGAAGAGACTATGAGGAATTAACAGGAAGTTTGGTGGGGAATGTGGCTTCTATATGTGAAAAATATCATGGTTGAATAAAAAACTCAATATAGGGGAACCTGAGTGGCACAGTCAGTTAAGCATCTGACTCTTGGTCTCAGCTCAGGTCGTGATCTCAGAGCCATGAGGTTGAGCCCCATGTTGGGCTCCACACACAGTCTGCTTGAGATTCTCTCTCCTTCTCCATCTGCCCCTCCTGCTCATGTTTACTTTCTCTCTAAAATAAATAAATAAATCTTTAAAAAAAACCTCAATATATATGTTAAGCAGTAGACTAGGTAAAGCTGAAGAGAGAGTCAATGAACTGGAAGATGCAAAGACATCACCAAAAATGAAATAAAGTAATACAGGGTATGAATAAGAATGAGACATTAAGAGATACTGAGAAAAGAATAAGTCCCCAAAAGAAAGAATAGAAAAAATGGAAAAGAGGCAATATTTTTAAAAGATAATGTCTATGAATTTCTTAGGACTAATAGGGAAAACAAAATGAATCCACAACTCTAGGAAGCAAAACATATCCCAAGTAGGATAAATAAAAAGAAGTCCACATCTAGGTACATTAAAACTACATAACATCAAAGACAAAGATCTTAAAAGTATCCACAGGAAAAAAAGGCAGTTCACCTTTATTTTTTTTTTTTAAAGATTTTATTTATTATTTATTTGACAGAGAAAGTGTGTGAGCACAAGCAGGGGGAATGGCAGGCAGAGGGAGAGGGAAAAGCAGGCTACCTGCTGAGCAAGAAGCCCAACGTGGGACTCGATCCCAGGACCCTGGGATCATGACCTGAGCGGAAGGCAGACGCTTAACCAACTGAGCCACCCAGGCTCTGGGAGTTCACCTTTAAAGGAACGCCTATTAAAAGGACAGTATATTTTTTCAACACTCTCCGTACTATCTTCGCACTTTTTCTGCAAATCAAAATCTATTCTAAAATTTGAAAGTTTATTTTAAAAAAGAACTTTTTAAAATTAAAAGCACAAGGGGCTTGGTTAAGCTTCTGACTCTTGATTTCAGCTCAAGTCATGATCTCAGGGTTGTGAGACTGAGCCCAATGTCAGGCTCCATGCTGGACATGGAGACTGCTTAAGACTCTCTCTCTGTCCCTCTGCCCCACCCCTTCCTTTTTAAATGATAAAAATAAAAAATAAAAATAAAATTAAAATTAAAAGCACAGTAGCAGAATCAAAAACTCCTTAAACGGATTAGGAAACAGTTAAGATAAAATCTCAGAAAGTAAAGCAAAAATTAAGAGTTTGAAAGTAGAATGGTAAAAATAAGAAAATTAAAAGACAATCCAACAGCCAAATGTGTCAGGAAGAAAAAAAAATGGAGAAAAAAGAAGAGAACGTCATCCTCTAAAATAATTCAAGGAAATTTCCCAAACTAAAGGACATAAATTTCCAAACTGAAAGAGTCCACTAAGTACCCAGCATAATAGGTCCCTTTCAAACACTGGGGACAAAGAGAAGACCACAAAACTTTGAAAGAAGACGACAATGGAGTAATTCATTCACAGTTCTGAAAGCATATACTTTCTTTTATATATATATATATATATATATACATTTTTTTATTATTATATTATGTTAATCACCATACATTACATCATTAGTTTTTGATGTAGTGTTTCATGATTCACTGCTTGCGTATAACACCCAGTACTCCATTCAATACGTGCCCTCTTTAATACCCATCACCAGGCTAACCTATCCTCCCATCCCCCTCCCCTCTAGAACCCTCAGTTTGTTTCTCAGAGTCCATTGTCTCTCATGGTTCATCTCCCCCTCTGATTTCCCCCCGTTCATTCTTCTCCTTCTGCTATCTTCTTCTTCTTCTTCTTTTTTTTAACATATAATGTATTATTTGTTTCAGAGGTACAGATCTGTGATTCAACAGTCTTGCACAATTCACAGCACTCACCATAGCATATACCCTCCCCAATGTCTATAACCCAGCCACCCCATCCCTCCCACCCCCCCCCACTCCAGCAACCCTCAGTTTGTTTCCTGAGATTAAGAATTCCTCATATCAGTGAGGTCATATGATACATGTCTTTCTCTGATTGACTTATTTCGCTCAGCATAACAACCTCCAGTTCCATTCACGTTGTTGCAAATGGCAAGATTTCATTCCTTTTGATGGCTGCATAATATTCCATTGTATATATATACCACATCTTCTTTATCCATTCATCTGTCGATGGACATCTTGGCTCTTTCCACAGAAGCATATGCTTTCTAATGTAGAATTCTATACCCATCCAAATTACCAATGAAATGTCCAAGTAAAATAGTGATATTTTCAGACATAAGAGATGTCAAAAATTTTACTTTAAAAAAAAAACACACATCTTACTGAAGGTTGTTCTCCACAAAAGTGAGAGAGCAAACTAAGAAAGAAAGAGACATAGGATCCAGAAAATAGGAAATGTAAGACAGGAAAAAAGGTAAGAGACTCTCCAAATTAAAGAGGCAACATCCTGGGATAATGACAGTTACCAAGTATACAGGGCAACCAGTCCATATTGGAACAGTGTTACTGAAGAGTAAGGTGTATGGACCGTGCCCACCAGCATGCTTTCCACCACTGTACTGCTATTTAACCTGATGAAACTCCTGGGGGATAGACTCCACAAAGCAATGAAATGAATGAAAAAAGAGAAAGACATGAGACCCAAAAAGTAAGACAAAAAGATAATGTCAGGGGATGACAATGTGGGAAGAATTAGCAATAGACCCACACGTAAACAAATGAAGCAAATACAAATTCCAAACAAATATTAACTTCAAGCAAAACAAAAAGAAACCAGAACGCATTCAGAACTATGAATAATATTGGCATACCCTTAATTATACAATCCTAAATGTTGATTTAAGTAAAAATTATATATAAAGCACATAAAAAGATGCTCGATATCATTAGACATTAGGGAAATACAAACTAAAATCACAATGGGATGCCACTATACACCTGTTAGAATGGATAAAGTGAAAAAAGCTGACCATACCAAGTGTTGGTAAGGATGTGGAGCAAAGAGAACTTTCATACATTGCTGGTAGAAATGGAAAATTTAGGGGAAACAGTTTGGCAATTTCCTAAAAAAGTTAATCATACATCTATCATATGACCAACCATTCCACTCCAAGGTATTTTTACCTAAAAGAAATGAAATCATGTTCCATGCAAAGCCTTATATACACATGTTCATAGCAGCTTTATTTGTAGCAGTCTCAAAACGGAAACAACCCAAATGTCCAACAAGTGAATGGATAAACAAACCGCATTACAGACACACAATGGAATAGTATTCAGCAATAAAAAAGAATGAACTATTGATACATGCTACAACATGGATGAATCTCAAAATAATTATGCTGAATGAAAGACAACAGACCAGACAAAAATAGTATGAACTGAATGATTACAGTTATACAAAAGTCTCAGAAGTCCATACTAATTTAGAGTAACAAAAGCCAATCAGTGGTAGCCTGGGACTGGAGGGAAGGTAGGGAGTTTCAGGGAGGAAAGGTTACAAAGGGGCAGGAGGAAACTTTTGGGGTGATGGATATATTCATTTTCCTTACTGTGGTGATGGTTTCACAAGTGTATACATATATATGTCAACATCTATTAAACTGTACACTTTAAATATGTTTTCTTTCTTGTATGTTAATTTACACTTCAATGAGGCTTTTGAAAATATGAAATTGGACCCCTGCCCCATAACATAACCCCAAATCAGTTCCAGGTGGGGATTAAGAACTTAAACATGAGAAGCAAAAGCATTAAAAATTTTAGAAGAGATTATCTTTCTACATTTTGGGTTTGTTGTTTGTTTTTTTTTTAAGAGAGAGAGAGAGACCATGCACACACAAGCGCAGGAGGAGGGGTAGGGGAAGAGGGAGAGAGAGAATCTGAAGCAGGCTCCATGGCCAATGTGGAGCCTGATGTGGGGCTCGGTCTCACTTCCCTGAGATTGTGACCTGAGCTGAAATCAAGAGTCAGACGCTTAACTGCCTGGGCCACCCAGGCACCCATATCTTTCTATGTTTTGGATAAGGAATTATTTCTTCAACAAGAAATAAAAACCACTAACTCTAAAAAGAAAAAGGGAAGACTGGTAAGTGCAAACTACATCAAAATCAAGAACATCCGATGAAACAGATGTCAAAAGCACTATCAAGAAATTCTTTTAAAAGCCACTACTCCTTGAGTAAGGATTAGTATTCACAAGACAGAAAGAACTCTTACAAGTCAGCAAGAGTTCTGCTTCTCAGAAGATGGGGTAGACATACTTTTTCCTATTTCTTCCACTAAACACAATGAAAAACCTTGGGCATTATATAAAAAACAAGTCTATATGAAACATAAGAACATACTTATGGCGGAGAGAAGAAGGCAGACCACCTTGGTACCTCAAGACCCAAGGAATGGAACGGCATAGAGCTGAGTCCCGGGTTTTCTTTTTGCCTCATCCACCCCAGACTTGGAGCTGAAGAAGCCAGCAACCTGCAAACGCCATTAGGCCCCGACAAAACCACTCCAATCAAAGCTGACTCTCTCTCGCTGAAGGATCTGGAAAGGGGCATCTTGGCATGGCGAGACCATCGCTTCTCTACTCCAGCCGAACACTGCAGAGAAAACCGTGACTCTTCTCTCGCCCCTGCCATCAAGGATGTGTACATGAGGCCATGTGCAAGGGGGCATCCTAATACCTCTGCTGGGATGGTTTCAGAGAGGGCCAAGTAGGGGGCCGGGACTTTCACCCCAGCAGGTCAGTAATGAAGCACCACTTGGGGTATTACTGGAGGCCAAACAGGCTGCCAGAACTCCCACACCACCCCCAGCAGTCACATGGAGACCCCCTCAGGTGTCGTCAGAGGCACAGTGGGGGACCTGGACTTCCACCCTCACTGGGCACTCTCCCCTTCCCCTGCCAGGGCAATGTCAAGAAAACCAGCTAAAGAACCAGAACATGTGAAGGACTCAGGACTTGTTGGAAGAAAAAGACAATCTGATAGGAAAATGGGCAATATCCATAAATAGAAAAGAGGGTAATAGAAGTACCTATCTCATTAGGTTGTTTTTAGGATTAAATGCTGTGCATTGCTTAAAACAGTTTCTCACGCATAGTAAGTTGTAAACGAGGTGGTATTCTAATGATTATCACTATTACTACTACTACTGTTTCACAAGAAATGGCACACATATGCTCAAAAAACACGAAAAGATGCTCATCGCCATCAGTCATCAGAGAAAGGCTCATGAAAAACATCACAAGACAATAATTTATCTATTATACACTATTTATACACTAGGTGCCCAAAGAAACCAAAGTTCACAGGCGCTCTTACTCATTGCTCGTGGAGGATAAGACACATCCGCTTTGGAAAACAATTTGGGATGATCTTGAAAAGCCAAACATTCACAGGGTTGATGGTCCAGCAATGCCTCTGCTGGATACACCCCCCAACCCGAAAGAAACTCGCGCATGCGCACCAACAGACATGCACAGGGACGATGTTCCTAGCAGCACTGTGCACAAGAACAAAAGACTAGAAACACCTATTACTATCCCTCGATGTGCAAATAAATGGTAGTGCATGCACACCCTGGGGCGGGATTCAGGACGGACGACAAAGGAGTTAGGGCTCTACGTGCTGAGCCTTAAAAATACAACGTTAAGTCACAGAAGAGCACATTCAGACCCAGGAAACAACCACTCCAACTCAAAACAAGGAGCGTTCTGTTTTTTTAATTATTTATTTATTTATTTTTAAAAAGATTTTATTGTTTATTTGACAGAGAGAGACACAGCGAGAGAGGGGACACAAGCAGGGGGAGTGGGAGAGGGAGAAGCGGGCCTCCCGCTGAGCAGGGAGCCAGATGCGGGGCCCGATCCCGGCATCCCGGGATCATGACCTCAGCCAAAGGCAGACGCTTAACGACTGAGCCACCCAGGTGCCCAGCGTTCTATTTTTTTTAAAAGGGGAGGAAGGAGGGAGAGAAAATTTTCCAAAATGTCAATGGTATGAAATACAAAGTCTGTGGAAATGTTCCAGATTAAATGATGCTAAGGAGACATACAGCTGGATCCAGTACTGGAGGGGGGAAAAATGCTATAAAGGGCAATATTCAGTCAATTTATTAAAGTTAAAAATTGTAGGGGTGCCTGGGTGGCTCAGTCGATTAAGCAGCTGCTTTCGGCTCAGGTCATGATCGTAGGGTCCTGGGATCGAGCCCTGCATCGGGCTCTCTCCTCAGCAGGGAGTCTGCTTCTCCCTCTCCCTCTGCCCCTCCCCCTGCTTGTGCTCTCTCTCTCCCTGTTTCTCTCTGTCAAATAAATAAAATCTTTAAAAATACATAAATAAAGTTAACAATTGTAATGTGGTTTGAGTGAGAGGATATTCCTATCGTTAGGAAATAAATACGCACTCAAGTATTTAGGGGAGACATGACAGCCTCAAATGGTCCCCAAAATACTATGTATGTATGTGTATAAGTGTGTGTGTGTGTGTGTGTGTGTGTGTGTGTAGGAAGGGGCAGACAGAATGAGATCATATGATAAAGATAATGGGGTAAAATGTTAACAGTAAGTGAATCAAGGTAAAGTCTATATGGGCGTTCTTTGTATTCTTCTTACTTTCACAAATTTTCTGTAAATTTGAAATTATTTCAAAGTAAAGAGTTCAAAGGAAGAGGGGAAAGGGGAACGATAAATTCAGGGTAACAAGCAGCTGAGGCGGGGTGGGCAGAGGAATGGGCTAACTCAGGAGAGGACTGCGGCAAGCTTTCATTTGTGTTCGGGCTCTGGATTTGGGAAGCAGGTCCTTGGGTGTTCATTATGTTATTATGCTTTATAACTCAACCGTTGACATTTGCATGGTATCAAGTACTATATATGAAAAGGTGTGAAAGAAAAAGATCTTACCTGAGAAAGGACATTTCAGGCTGATACCAGCTAGAGCTCCTAGAATCTTTTCACTGGAACGATGAAATGATCCACATGTTTTCTGTTCTGCATATTCCACAATTTCCCATACCACTTCCCCCATCGGATACTTTTGAGTTGGGGCAAGGAGTAAGAGTATAAAAAAACTGCTGAGTTGGACAGAGAGGTCAGTTTACTGCTCTGGAGTTTTCAAATGATCATTTTTTTTTTTAATCTACTTTCCCTTGATAAAAGGGTCAACTGCTGGGTCTGGGACTGTGGACAGTGGGGCAGTGGGGTGGGTCAGGAGAAATGGCCTGGGCACCACTATACTGCCCGCCTCGGGGCAGGTGGAGCACAGGCGCTGGGGAGGATAGCGAAAGGCATGGGGTGGGGCCGGCGGGGTCCAGAGTGGAAGAAGGGCCACCTCCCAGGTGGAGAGCAAGGTGCAAGGTCAAGGGCGGAGGGCACAGACAAAAGGCTGGAATCTCAGTGGGTGGTGGTGACAGCTGATGACAGGTAAGTGGACTGGGAGTGTTTGCGAGGTCAGGAGGACCTATAGCCCTGATCCTGGAGCAAAGATCAAAAACTCAAATGCCCCCTGGGGCCAGGCTAGTCCCCCACTGAGTGAAGCAAATGCATCCGTGGGGGTGAGGCACCTTGTCTGTATTATACATATGCCTCAACATGCACAACATGACATGAGTTGGTTGTAGGATCTGTGGCCAAAACATGGGCAGCCGTGACTGCCCCAGCCAAGTATGGCCAAGCAGGAATGGCCTGGGGGTTAGCGGATGTTCCGACTTTTCAAGGGAAATTAGAAATCTGAGGGCTGTGGATTTACAAATCTTGGCTCCAAGCTTTTTAAAACAAGAGGCAGGCCCCACAAACATGGGATGACCACCACTGGGTGACCTCTTTGCTAAGTGTATTCATTTTCTGCCCCCCTGCCCCAAGAAGGGCACGAGGGGCCAGCAAGCCTAGCAGGCTGTGACCCTACGCGGAGTCTCACAGATGCCCCAGTGAAGATGGTCCCTCAAGTCCATGGCTTCAGACCCTGAATGGGGCCTCTGACGGGACAGGCCCACCCAGACCCTGCGAAGCACATGGGAGGCCAGGTCTGCTGAAGGATTTGAGAAGCTGGGTTGAACAAATAAACAAAGAGAGATTTAGAAAAAAACAAAACAAAACAAAACAGCAAAGGCCTGTTTCTGGACCAGGACAGAATGACCATGTCACTCCCCAGGGCCGATGCCTGTCCTGGCAGTCGGCACTCAGCCTGAGGGGGTTTCGGGCTTCAACAAGGACAGCTTTCCAGCCTGATCGAATGACTGACAGTTGTTGGAGGCCTCAGGCTTCCTGGGTGTTCCATACGTGCTCAGCGGGTGGCGCCTGCGCCCCGGGGGGGCCTTGATCAGGAAAACCAGGTGGCCCAGGGGCACATCCTCCAAACAGACTTTGGAAATACGTCTTCGCCCCATCCAGCCAAAGAACGTCCACCTAGACTGTGCTGCACAAAGAGGACCAGGCGGACCAGTGGGGAAACGGAGGTTCCGTGGGAGGTTGGAAGGAGGGTCTGACCCAAGGCGGGAGTTGCGGTGCGGGGCTGAGGTTGCTCCTAATAACAATAATGTCATGGCTTGTGGAATAAAGCGGGTACTTTCTGCTACAGTTTCCAATTCTCATTCACGACAAGATTTACTTAATTTCCAGGATTTTATATCTGCACGCCTTCCCTTACAATGAAAACCCTGGTTCCCAAAGACATGAATATAACTATTCATGGTTAAATGTGTATCTTTGTATATATAATAGTTCCAAAACAATACCACTTTGATTACCAACAATGACTGCTGAGGGCAGTTTAGGTTCTATTTGTGGTTATTCTCGTCTTGGTCCCACGTGAAATGGGCAAATTGTTTCAAAGTCCCTTGAAACAATTCTCCGTGAGATTATGCCATCAATTACAGGACTGTTTGTTTCGGTTTGTTTTCAATGTTACGAGGCAGCTTTTATTCTTTTGGGTTTAATTTTCATTTTTAGTTATGGAAAATGTTTACATGGGTCCAAAGCCAACTTAGGAAGCAAGGTACATTGTTTGGCTTGTAAACCTGTGGTTTATTCTTCTATTGCTTCTTTTTTGAAATATAAGCAGATATGTATGTATATTCCCATCCCCCCCCTTCTCTAATATAGAAGGCAGCGTACTATACACGGTTCTGTACTTGGTCTTCCTCAGTTTGCAATATATCCTGACAATACTTCAGGGATATAAAGACCTCCCCATGGGGCACCTGGGTGGCTCAGTCCATTAAGCATCTGCCTTTGGATCAGGTCATGATCCCAGGGTCCTGGGATCGAGCCCTGCATCAGGCTCCCTGCTCAGTGGGGAGTCTGCTTCTCCCTCTCCTTCTCCTCCCCCACCCCTCGCCCTGCTTGTGCTCTCTAATAAATAAATAAAATCTTTAAATTAAAAAAAAAAAGACCTCCCCAGTTCCCTCTTACAGCTCCACCCTACACTACTGTGCAAATGTGCCATTCCTCTCTGGATGGATCCTTGGGGGATCCTCCACCACTGGCTTTGCTAACAGTGCTGCAAAATACAGCCTTGCTCATGTCTCCTTTCATTCTTTGGAGAGACTCCAAGTTGGATCTTCATTTTTCATCATGAAACCTTTGGCTGGTCACTTAACATTCCAAACCTCAGCCTCCTCATCTGTAAAATGGGGATAAGAAGAGTATCTAGTTCACAGTTCCAAACGAGTCACTGTGTTTTTAAAAATAACATGTTTAAAAGGCCCGGAACACAGTAGAATCAAATGTGTGCTGTTGCTTTTTGTTTTCCATTTTGTTTTAATTGTTTATTGCCTAGTACTTTCCAAAGCTCACTATCTAGAAAGAGAGAGAGAGAGAGAGAGAGAGAGAGATGTAAAATTTTAGTTGCTGAATAGGGTGCTGAGTGCTACCAGAAGTATAGAACACAGCAGTTGGAGCACAAAGTGGCGGCTCACCCACCCTGCCTGGGGATTAGGGGAGGTGCAGGAGTCAGCGCTTGATTCGCCCACCCTGCTGACCCTTCTTCTTCTTCTTCTTTTTTTTTTTTAAAGATTTTTATTATTTATTTTTTGACAGAGAGAGAGAGACAGCGAGAGAGGGAACATAAGCAGGGCGAGTGGGAGAGGGAGAAGCAGGCTTCCCACTAAGCAAGGAGCCCGATGCGGGGCTCGATGTGGGGCTCGATCCCGGGACCCTGGGATCATGACCTGAGCCGAAGGCAGACGCTAAACGGCTGAACCACCCAGGCGCCCCTGCTGACCCTCTTTCTTGTGTAAAGCACTCCCCAGTTTTCCATTCTCAACCAATGGAGCTGCACCAACGCCCCACCCTCAGGATGTGCACAAGACCCAGGTGTGGCCTTTCAGGGACTCAATGATTGGCTCAAGGATAGGCACATGACCCAGTGCAACCAATGAGAGTCAGCCCTGGCGCTCACTAGGGTGTACTAGAAAAGAGACTCATTTTCCACCAGGGTGTTGATCTGGTTGGATATAAGTGTGGAGCTGCCAGAGGCCAACACATGGAGAGGGAGAGCATGAAGAAATCTGAACTCAGAGATGGAGGAGGACAGACTCCCAACACGGTCGCTTGGATACTGGGGATTTCAGTCAGGTGAGCTGAAAAAAAAATCCCTTTTCTGACTAAGCCAGCTTAAATTGGGTTCTCATTTACATCAAGGTTGGCAATGACAGAGGAATCCTCAGGTCCGAAGCTTAGTAACTAGGGGGATAAGGAAAGACTTTCCAGCAGAGAGAAAAGCATGTGGGAAAGTCCAGAGGAAAGGTAGCAGTCAGCCTCTTTTATAGCGTTAACTAAAGCAAGACCTGTGGGCTGACACCCATCCATCACCTGAACAAACCTACCTTCTCAACTGGAAGACTGAGTTCCAGATTCTGGGGAAGAACAGGGCGTTCTCACCTGGATAATCATTAGCCAGGTGATGTCAGAATTGATAGGAGCATGCAAATAAGTTGACGGTCATGTCAGAGACTCAGCCTTCCTGGGTGCAGGTTGGAGACCCCGTCTTCCCCTGTCATCAAGTTCACAGCTAACATTACTCAGGACCTTCACAATCTGCAAGATGTCCTCACAGGCATGCTCTCCATTGCTAAGTGTGGGCCTTAACTGGCATCTGCGTTTTACTCCGGGGCCTCCATGTCCCTCACAGGTCCCAGCTGTCACCCGGTATCTTTGGTTTCTGAAGCCTCCTTTGCCCTAGAAGTCCCACCTTTCATGCCCCCATGTTTTTGCTCAATGCCACTTTTCCACACTGAATCAACCAGTGAACTTTCACTGGGTGCCCAAATTGAAACATACCATATAACAGCTTGTGCTGAGCAAGGCAAAAGGGTCAGCTGTGTATGTCTGGCTTGGAGCTGGTGGGGGTGGTAGCAGAGGAAGGGGGGGAGGTGAGATTGAGAAACTGGACTTTGCTACTTGGAGGCTTTTTTTTTTTTAAACTTTTTACTTTGAAATAATTAGAGATTCACAGGAGGTTACAAATAGTACAGAGAAGTCTCTAGCACCCTTCGCCCAGTTTTCCCCCGGGTTTCATCTTAACTATAGTGCAATCTCAAAACCAAGAAGTTGACACCAGTGCACTGTGTGTGTGTGCGCTTCTGTGCCATTTTATCACAGGTGTAGATCAGCATAACCACCGCTGCAATCAAGATACAGAACTGCTCCAGCGCCTTCCTCCATTTACAGCAGTAATTGTGAATTTGTCTGGTTCGCTTTTCAGGTTTTTCCATTGTTGCTTCACATTTTTTTGCAGGTCTTTTGTTTGGACCATACACATTAGGATCTTTTTAATCTCTTCCTGCTGGATAGACCCTTTTATCGTTATATAATATCCCTGTCCAAAGTAATGTTTTGCTCTGAAGTCTACTTAATTTGAAATTAATATAGCCACTCCTGCTTTCTTTGATCAGAGTTTGCATGATATATCTTTCTCCATCCTTTTACTTTCAGCCTACCTATATTCTTATATTTGAAGTGAGGTTTTCTTTTTTCTTTTTTTTTTTCACATTTTAAACTTTTTATTTGCATATTTAAAAATTGTGCATTCCAGTAATTAAAATCATACAAAGAAAAAAATGGCACTCTGATTAAACTGCATTGTACAGCCTGCCAGATACCTTGGACCAACTTAGTTTTTACTGGTCGTCCCACCCAGCTTCTTCCTTCACCAGCATACAAGTTATTTTCCTTCCCTGCCAGCCAGACAGGCAGATGGAAAGGAGGCTTGGCGTTCCTGGTCAGTAGTTCAGATTCTTTGATGTGAAAAGGGGCAGCACAGTCATTTAAACTTGATCCAACCTCTTTGCATCTTACAAAGTTAAACAGCTAAAAGAAGTAAAATAAGAAGGCAATGCTTGTGGAATGTACAGTGCATACTGGCGGCGCGCACCTCACTACGATTCACCTGCTTGCTTCTCCTGTTCAATCATTTCTTTTGAAGGCAGTGGATTTTTCTCTTGTGTTTCTGTCTTCTTCAATTTCGGCTTATCGAATTTCTCAATCTCAGCCATATCAGGTTTGTCAGACATGGTTGCAGAGGAAGTGGAGTGAGGTGCACGTGCAAGTGAAGTCCGGCCCGCTCAGTGGCCGCCGCCGAATGCCTGAAGTGAGGTTTTCTAAACAGCTTATAGTTGGGTCCTGTTTTTATAATCCGCTCTGATCATCTCTTTTAATTGGCATATTTAGACCATTTACATTTAATGTAATTATTAATACGTTAGAGCTTAAGTGTGTCATTTTCATTTTAATTCTGTTCGATTTTTTTCTTTTTCTATTTTCCTGCCTTCCTTTGGGTTATGTGAACATCTTTTTACAATTCCATTTTGGTATATCTCTAGTGTTTTTGAGTGCTTCTCTTTACATAGCTTTTTCAGTGGTTGCTCTAGGTATTACATTATATACACGTAACATCACAGTCTACTGGTGGTGTCATTTTACCAAGTGTAGAAAACTTCCCTCCCTTTAAGTCCCTTTACCCTCCTCCCGCTTATCATGTAATTGTCTTAACTATTTCCTCTACATACATTTATAGAACCACATCAGACAGTGTTAAAATTTTTGCTTCAGCTATTGAATTTGGAAAATTAGAGAGAAGGAAAATGTATCATATTTATCCATTTTTAAAATTTGTTCCATTGGTCTTTCCTCTTTCCTGATGTTCCAAGATTCCTTCTTTTATTATTTCTTTTCTTTAGAGGATTTCCTTTAGCAATACATTTAGTGTAAGTCTGGTGGCAACAAATTCTATTAGTTTTCCTTCATCTGAAAATGTCTTGATTTCCCTTTCATTCCTGAAGGATATTTTCAGTATAGGATTCTGGGTTAACAGTTCTTTAAGCGCTTGAAAACTGTAATGCCACTTCGTTCTGGCTCCATGATTTCTGACGAGATATCTACTCTCATTCAAATTGTTTTCTTCTATGGGGTACCTGGTTGGCTCAGTTGGAAGAGCGTGCGACTCTTGATCTCAGGATCATGAGTTCGAGCCCATGTTGGGTGTGGAGATTACTAAAAATAAACTTCAAATTGTTTTCTTCCTATAGATCATTCTAACATCTCTGCCATCTTGGTGTGGGGCACTGTCTTTCCTCATTCAGGTTGTAATTTTCCTGGTTCTTGTTATGATGAGTGGTTGTCAGTAAAAACCCCACACATCTTTTTATTTAAATTCACTTAGCCACCATATAAAAACCCATATATTTTGAATATTATATTACGAGACTCTAGATCTTATTTAATTAAATCTTCCATTTTATAGCTGGCTCCCCTTCTACCACGCTGGCAGGAGAAGGGAGGTACCACCTCATCACTGCCAGGTGGGGGGTAGATGGGTAGGTTCCCCACTTGGCCTTTGTTGTCCCCTGAAGGAAGATACTTATAGGTGGGAGCAGGAGTTCCACCCCCCCCCCCCCAGGCTTCCACTGACCCCACCCTGGCTAGGAGGGGCCGCTCTTCAGGGAGCTCCACTGAAACCATGGCAAAGGCGGAGGCAGGGGGAGAGTTCTTTGGCAGGAGTTAAGCAGTTATCATTGAAACTTTTCTATCTTGCTAGGCTCCCCCTTTCTGGGTTCTCTGGCTACTGGGAGCAGGCTTTTGTTAAGAACTCACCACGATGTCATTCCTTGTGTCCTGAGGTCCCTAGGGGGCCTGCCTTCTCTCTACCTTCTCAGCCTTCTTATGTTTGTATTAAAAATAATGTCCATGGCTTTTAGTCGTTCTTAGCAGGAGAACAGGGAAAAATACTTCTCCTCCACCCTTCCATAAGTGGAAGTTACTTGGAGCGTTTTAAAATACATTTCAGATGCCAAAGTGGAACAAAAGTTAAACAAAGCCAGAGTGCCTGGGGGCAAATATTTTGACATCTTAGATGACACTGAAGGTAGTGGGGTGACATGGTGAAAGAGCATGAGCATGGGGCTGGAATGGCCTCAAAGGGAATACTAATTCGACCTTAGGCAAGCTGCTTTGGCTGTCAGAGGCTCAGTTTTCCTTCAGGAAAATAAAAAGCAAGTTCCTTCTTATGCAGGGGTGTCATGAAGAGTAAGTGAGATAAAGTAGGTCAAGTGCCTGGCATTGAGAATACATGCCATAAATAATTTCTTTACTTTTCTCCAACAGTTCCAACCTCATATCCTAATATCTCCTAAGTGAGTCGTCAGCTGTGGTTCAAACTGTTTGTAATTTTCCTGCAGCTGCCGCCAAGCTCCATGATGTTGGACCAAGACCCTTTCCCAAGCTGGGACTCAGTTTCCCCAACTTTATTTATTTTTTTAAATTTATTTATTTGACACAGAGAGAGACCGCGGGAGAGGGGACACAAGCAGGGAGAGTGGGAAAGGGAGAAACAGGCTTCCCGCCGAGCAGGGAGCCCAATGCGGGGCTCGATCCCAGGACTCTGGGATCATGACCCGAGCCGAAGGCAGATGCCTAATGACTGAGCCACCTGGGCACCCCCAATTTCCCCAAGTTTAAAAAGAGAGGATTCGTCTAGATCCCCTGTTACCCCATGGATGAATCACAGCAGTTTCTGGGACCTTGTTCAAAATGCAGCATCCCAGGCCCCACACCAGACCTCCTGGATGAGAACCTGCATTTGAACAAGACCCCCATCCATGTTTGGCACATTGAAGTTTAAGAAGCAGGGCTCTGGGTGACCTCCAAGGCTGCTCCCAGCTCTGACCTTATCTGTATTAGGCTCTCCCACCTCCACACCCCTGCTGGAAATGCTCTGACCTTTCCATCTGGCCACGGAGTGCTGACCATCATTGAAGGCGTAGCACCATCCCTCCCCACGCCTAAAGCTTTCTCTGACCACCCCAAACCTGAAGTCATCCTCAACACGCTTTAAACAGCCACTCTCTGGACCATTCCTTGGATGATTAATTACGTGCTTTGTGATAGTTTGCCTGTTCTTTTCTTCAGCCACTGTGTAAACCTTGTATCATATCTTCTTCTGAAACTTTCTACATCTTCTAGGATCCTGAGGTTGCAGACAGCTCCTGGAAAGCTCTCGGGGGACAGAGACCATGACTTACCACGTGCCTTTAGTGCTCACTAGCTGGTTCCCCACACACAAGAGATACTCAAACACATGATCATTTACACTGTGAGCATGTTCTAAGCACGCCTTTCAAGACCCTACTTACGAGAAAATGTTATGATCAATATTTCAAAAGAGCATAAGTAAATCCATATTTTCTGTTCCCAGAGATAGTAAAAAGGAAACTGCTTTTTCTTTTGCATGATGATACCCAGTGCTGGAGAGATGGTGCTGAAACACAGGTCTTTCACAAAACACAATGGCAACATGCAGTATGAAACAAACAGAGGTTTCCAGAAGGCCCACTCCTGGGACTTTACACTTCACCTTAAGCAAAAGGAAGGGTTTATTTGTATGAAGAGTCATGATATATAACTGCGAAACGTGGACATAATCTAAACGCCAAACAATTAACTAGGGCACATCCATTTGATGGATGACCATGGAGCCATTTGAAATAATTAAGATGGCTGTATTCAAACATAGAAAAAATGCGTATTCAATATTAGGTAAGAAAATAAAAACACAAAATAACATACGCTCCTGACTATAACTAATATACATAAACAAGAACTTTTTGAAAAGGAACAAAAAACTAGAAATCACTCTTAAAATGGTAAAATTGGATTTCATTTCCCGTACTCATTTTTCCCCCAATTTTTCATTTTGCCAACTTTTCATTGGATTACAAAGAAAACTTTTAAGTGACACTAAAAGTAGATTTGGAGATCACCCTGGGACGATGCACTTAGGAAGAGATCTAAGCCCATTTTCTTAGTGGGTTCCCCCATAATGCTGTTACGTGGGACCTGACAGTTATATGACATTTGAATTAATAACTGAGGTCTTGGCGCCAAGAAGTTCTCGGCAGCAAAGGAGGCCCCAAGGCTGGAAAGCACCATCTTGAACGAGAAGACATTCATTTATAATCTGTAGCTGCAAGCTGTCATTCATTCATCCCCAACCCCCACTAAAATAAGTCTTTATTTGCAGATTGCCAGTGGGATGGAGGGCATTAAAGAGTGTGTTTAGCCCACATACCAACCCTATCTTTAGCACTTTGCTCATAGGGAGCCCCAGTTCACCTCCCTCCTGTGGTTGTAGGAGCAGTGAGGGGGGCCCAGTCACCCTCACTGGTGACCCATGGGTCCCCTGATCTGCAGTGACCCCTGCCTTCCATGACCCTTGACCAGTTCCTGAGCCTCCTCCATCTACCAAATGGGGATACTGCTACTTTCCTCAGAGGGAGAAATTAAATCCCATGGTCATGTTGAACATTCCTCAAACATGGCAATGATTCATACATGTTCTCATCTCAGATCTCAGTTATATCCTACCAGTGTTTTAAGGTAAAAATTACAGGGGTGCCTGGGTGGCTTAGTCGTTAAGCGTCTGCCTTTGGCTCAGGTCATGATCCCAGGGTCCTGGGATCGAGCCCCGCATCAGGCTCCCTGCTCCGTGGGAAGCCTGCTTCTCCCTCTCCCACTCCCCCTGCTTGTGTTCCCTCTCTCTCTCTGTCTCTCTCTGTCAAATAAATAAAATCTTTAAAAAAATTTACAGGGGCGCCTGGGTGGCTCAGTTGGTTAAGCGACTGCCTTCAGCTCAGGTCATGATCCTGGAGTCCCAGGATCGAGTCCCACATCAGGCTCCCTGCTCAGCAGGGAGTCTGCTTCTCCCTCTGACCCTCTTCCCTCTCGTGCTCTCTGTCTCTCATTCTCTCTTTCTCAAATAAATAAAATAAAATAAATTTACAAAAATTTTAATCGATACCACTCATTGCTAGAATGAGAATGGACACTCTTGTACATTCCTAGTGGGAGTCTCTATTGATACAACCTTTGGAGAAGGCAATTTGGAAATACAATGTGTAACTGAAGCTTTACAAATGTGCATATAGCAGGTGGGGGGGGGGGCGCCTGGCTGGCTCAGTTCGTTGAGTGTCAGACTCTTGATCTCAGCTCAGGTCAGGATCTCAAGATCGTGAGTTCAAGTCCCGTGTTGGGCTCCACACTGGGCATGGAGCCTACTTAAAAATAAATGTGCATACCATTTGACCCAGCAAATCCACTTCTGGGAATCTGTCAAAAGAAAATTAAGTAGAAGAGAAAATGTGTGTGTGCAGGGCTGCTCAACGCTTATAAATAACATAAGCAGAAAACTGGAAACAGCCTAAGTGTCCAACAGTAGGAGACTGTTTAAATTTTGGCACACACACACCTGCAGTGGACTCTTACGTAGTTAATCATGTGAAGGAATGGTCGTGGACGACTGAGCTATTTTAAGCCGGAATATTTACCATGTGATTGTGTTTTGAGAGGAAAGAATCTGTCTGTATATCTAAAATGTAGAGATACATGGACCATATATATGATACCCAGTCTGAGAGAGTATCATTCATGGACCTTTCTTGACCGGGTACTTCCTGTGTATCCATGCTGTGGCAGGTGCCTGCAGTGAATTAACACAGCTCCTGCCCAGTGGGGAAGAGATAGCTATGTACACAGAGTGCCACGGAAAAGGGATCAATGGAAAGGTCCAGAAGATGAGCGGATGAAGGAGGAGGACACTGTGCTCCAGGAGCTCCAGCTGGGGAGGACCCGCGTGTCCCAGAGGGTGTGATGGGGGTGTGGGGCCCCCAGAGGGTGGTAGCATGCAAGAGAGCCCCAAGGGAGGATGCCTGCAGGGATGGCAGTAGCAAGAACAGTAAGAAGCCATGTGGGGACTCCCAGTGATGCCAGGTGCCGCACAAAACACCGGCTACGAACTCATTTAAACCTCACCAGGATCCTCGAGGTGTGTAGACACCCAACTGACCGCTAAAGAAAGTGAAGAAAGGAGCTTGAGAAACTTCTTCAAGGCCACCCAGCTGGAAAGGGAGAGAGCTGGGATTCAGTCTTTTTTTTTTTTTAGTGACTGGAAACCACACAAAGTAATTATTTTTGTGTTCTGTGAGTCAGAAGTCCAGTATGTGTCCCGTCGGACTAAAATCAAGGTGTGGCCCATTGTGTGCCTTTCTGGAGACTCTGGAGGAGAATCTGCCGCCTCCTCATTCAGGGTGTCAGCAGAATTCAGCGCCTGTTATCACACTGAGGTCCCCCTTTTCATGCTGGCGGTAAAATGAGAGCAGATCCCAGCCTCTAGAAGCCACTGCGCTCCTTGGCTTACGGCCCCCTCCCTCAATCTTCAAAGTCAGCAGTGGAGTCCTTCTCACGGCTTCTCTCTCTGACTTACCTTTTTACCTTTTCCAAACATCCTCCACTTTTTAAAAAATTATTTCTTTAATTGCGGTAACATATATGTGGCATAAAATTTACCATCTTTTTTTTTTTTTTTTAAGAGAGAGAGAAGGCACCTGGGTGGCTTAGTCGGTTAAGCGTCTGCCTTCGGCTCTGGTCATGATCCCAGGGTCCTGGGATCAAGCCCCGCATCAGGCTCCCTGCTCAGCCGGAAGCCTGCTTCTCCCCTGCCTGCTGCTCCCCCTGCTTGTGCTCTCTCTCTCGCTCGCTCTCTTTCTGTGTGTCAAATAAATAAAAAATCTTAAAAAAAAAATAGTGCACAGATGTGTGTGAGCATGTGAGGGGAGGAGAGGGAGAGGGGCAAGAGAGAGAGGGAGAGAGAGAATCCAAAGCAGGCTCCATGCCCAGCGTGAAGGCTGACATGGGGCTCAATCTCACAACCCTGAGATCATGACCCAAGCCGAAACCAAGAGTCGGACGCTCAACCGACTGAGCCCCCCGGGTGTCCCAGAATGTCCTTCCTTTTTAAGGCTGACTCCATGCCCTTGTGTGGATAGACTGCATTTTGTTGATCCATTCATCCATTGATTGGACACTTGGGTTGCTTGCACATTTGGGCTACTGTGAGTAACACTGTGAAGAACACGGGTGTACAAATACTTCTTCCAGACCTTCCTTTTTTTCACCCTTTTGGATATGGACCCAGAAATGGAGTAGCTGGATCACATGGTAATTCATACCATGTTCCATAGTAGCTACACCATTTTACATTTGGAAGCCAGGCAATCTTAACCCATAGCCTGCACCCTTAATCCTGTGCTGTCTGACCCAGGGTGTTCTGGGTTCAAGGACCCAGGGATCAAGCCTCAGAGGCAGAATGAGCACCTGTGTTTGGAGAGCAGGGAGGAGGCCATCCTGGCTGGTGTGGAAGCCCCAGAGGTGCACTAGGCTGACATTTAGACTTGAGGTTGAAGAAACAGGAAGCCACTGAAGGCTCTGAGAAAAGGAGGGAGGGTGAAGACAGGGCTTCACTAGAAGGTTCTGGTGGTGGCATGTGGCCTGGATTGGATTGAGAGGGTCCAAAGCTGGCATGAAACACACCCCGAAGCTCATGGTTCCCTGCGAGGAGCCGGATTATTCCCTCTTTATGCATTCATTCGTTCATCCAACAACCCACTGATGCAAAATCCATCGCCACATCCTGGGGCTGCTGGGGCTGGGGCTACAGACAGGAACCGACCTGGGCCTCACAGCCCAGCAGGAAGACAGACACAGGAGCCCACTGCCCCCAGCAACATATGAAGAAGATGCTTTGGGAATTCAGGTGTGTGACCCGGCACAGACCATCAGTATTTGTAACTGACATGTAAGGAAGGAAAAACACCACAGCCCAGGGCACTGGTCACCTCGCAGTCAGAATCCCAGCTCCTCCCAGAGCACAGGTCACTCTCGCCCACAAGTGTATCACGCTGGCTGTAAATTCAAATTAAGACAGAATTTTCAGAGCTTGGCTTATATCTTCAGGAACAAAGCCGAGCCAAGGAACTGAGGCCCATTTGCGTTTTCTGCCGAGGTTTCCTAATTTTTAGAGTTATTCCCCCCTAGAGTCCAATGAAAATAAAATCACTCACTCTGAAGCAAAAACTGTTCCACCACGCAGAAGAAAGTTGCTGCCTGTTCTAATGGACACCCAGAGCCATGTGCTACCCAGCTTCTCGGAGGCGGCTGAGCTGCAGATGTGTTGTAGGGCTGGCCGGGCTCAGCTCCCAGCCAGCCCTCCTGGGGACATCTGCTACAGGGGACGTTTCCTCTAGAAGCCACACTGCCCTGGGCCTCTTCTGCTCCTCTCCGTGCCCCATCTGCAGCAGCGCCCCCCAACCCCAGCCTCCATGCCCACGCAGGCTCCTTCTGCTGTCTGCCCACCTTAGTGGGGACGGGACCAGGACCCAGCGAACACCTGCTGTGAGCTTGTCCTTGGGCAGAAGTCTGCCCAGCAGCCACACGGGTCCAGGACTGGTGTGGAGGTTTCTGGGGGGGGGGGAGGGGGTGTAACCAGCCTCAGCAGGGAAGGGGCGGCAAGGAAGGGGCATGCCAGACCCGCAAATCTCCTATGGCCCTCAACGCCTGGACGCCTTCCTCCTCTTGGCCATTCAGCTCCACCAGCCTCTGCTGGTTCTCAGCCTGCCTCTCCCTTCATCAAAGAACCAGAAGCAATGGGTGGGGGGCAGCTCTCAGCCTCCTGACACTCTCCTGTCCTTCCCCACCTCGTCCTGCCTCTTTGGGACCCCCATACCATACTCTGGTCTGGCTCCACTGCTCAGCTGGCAGGCACACTCACTGCTCCTTCCTCTTGAGCACCTCCCAGCACCCCGTGCCCCTTCCAGGTGCTGCCCACTCCGCCTAATCTCTTCCTTTCCTCCCCACCTCCCACCCGTTCCTCAGTCAGCTCCCCCAGAAACAACACGCACCAGGTTTTATATCCAAATCCAGTTTGAGCATTCGCTGTCACCTGCCCCTGGTAACCGGCTCACGCAGGGCCTCCATTCCATGGCTGGCCTTCCTCCCCACTCTGCTCCATCTGCTGCCTCCTCTGTGGGCCCCTTTTCAGCACCCTTCTGGTAACCAGGGTCCCCTTCCTCTTGTGGGTTCTTCAGGATCTCACTTCCTCCCCGGCTTCGGTCGCTGTCCATCCTGAGCCTCAGAACCAAATTCCCAGCCGCATCCTGGGCACCTCCACCATGAAGTCTCCCCCTGGCCGATCCCCACTCTACCCAACCTGCTCCCCTCATGCGTCCTCAGCAACCCCAGAGACCTCCCATGCCCTCCCTGCCCTCCCCTCCCATAGCTAATGAAACCCAAGCCCCAAGCAATGCCGCTCCTGAACACCTGTATTCAAGAATCATTTACTCCCTACTCCCCTCACCCCAGACTGCTGAGCAGGCTGCTAATGCACCCCAGCCCCTGCCTGAGGTCAGGCCCCTCAAATCCATCCTCATCCAACTCAAATGCCCACATGCTCAGTGCATGCCTGGGCCGAAAACTCCCCATTAACTTCCTGGCTCTTAGGATAAGTTCAGACTCCTGACCATGTTGTAGCAGGACGAAATGATCTAAATGTCCATGGACCCTCTTTCCAGGCTTGTGCTTGGCCTTCCTGCCCTTCTCCCGCTAACCCCTGGGCCCCCCTCCTCCCCACCACACTCACGGACAAACCCTACTTTTTAACCATCCTGAACCAACTCTCAGTTTCTGGAACGCTCACGTGCTCTCTCACTGTCCACGTGCTGTCTTCTCGGCCTGGGGAAGACTTTCATCTATCTTCCCAATTCCTACTTACCCTCAACTTAGGTGCCATGTCCCTTTGGCAGCGTCCCGACTCCTCCGGCCCGGATGGGGTGTCCCTCCCAACCACTCCCCCAGACTCTCCAGATACTCCATGAGGGCAGGGACTGTGCCCACCTGGCCCACCAGGTCTCCCTGCATATCACGCTTGTTCGGATGCTAAATAATCGCAGTTACATACAAGAATGCAGATGTGTGATGTGCCGTGTGCTGGCAGTAACTGGCACGGGGGGCCTCCCTGAATACAAAGCTAAACCGTCCCGGGCTGTGTGCATGGAAAGTGTCTGTTATCATGGACAGAGGAGCCTCTGGGCAGGGCTCCAGTGGGCGTGCACCCTCGTCAAAGCTCAGGACGGAAGGAGGCCGTGATGGGCTGTGGCTGGACCCTGGGCCAGGACTCAGCTGGGACCGAGACTCTAGTGGGTGGAGAACCTCAGCAACCGTACCCTGCCCCCAACTATCCATCCATCCCCACAGTCAAGAAGCAGCCGAAGCGTCCAGCACGCATGGCTAGATGTAGCCGCCATATATGCCTTAGCCCAGTATCATATCCCCAGTAGTTAGAATGGTCCCTGGCAAATGGGTGCTTAATAGAGAATTGTTGTAGGGGTGCATGAACGGATAAAAGCAATCCTGTGGCCCTGATGGGTGGGAGAGGAGTGCATAGTTCCAACAACCCAACATCAAAGACACAACAGGAAGGGTCAGAATGCTCCCCGAGGCCCGTCCAGACAAAGAGGACAAAGAGCCCCACCCGGCCACCACCAAGCAGCACGAATGAAGGACACCGCTGAGCGGTTCACCTCAACTAAAAGGAGAGTGTGTTCAATGCAGCACCCATGCTACTGACAAGGCCCCGACTCGCTCTCTCCTGATTCAGACTTTCAGCGAGGGCAGCCCCCATGCTGGGACAGCATGCTGCAGTCTGCACACCTTTTTCAGCTCCTTTATCATCTTCGCCCTCCCTCCCCCATCCCCCACAGTCACTGTGTAGATGAGGAAACTGGGAGTTCCGGGGCAGAATGGGTCAGAACAAAGCCCAGGCCTCACACTGGGTGGGTGGATGGATGGATGGATAGATGGATGGATAGATGGATGAGTGGATGATGGATGGATGCATGCATGCATGCATGGATAGAGGGATGGATGGACATATGGGTGAATGGATGGACAGATAGACGGATGGATGGACAGATGGATGAGTGGATGGATGCAGACATGGATTCATGGACAGCTGGATGGATGTCAGATGTTCAGATGGATCGCTGGATGTCAGATGGACAGATGGATGGTCAGAAGGAAGAGAGAGAGGGAAAGGGAGGGAATGAATGTGTGACCAACAAGGTTGGACAGTCCCCGACTTTGCTGCCAGAGCAGAAGGCTCAGTGGAGGTAGCTGGTCACTGGTTCCCCAATTGCAAAGCTGACAGATCTCTCATTACTCATAGGCCTCTTCCAAACTCCCCAACACCTCCCTAAGAGCAGGCACCCCTGACTCCTCCATACTCTCCCTCATCACTGAAGAGTTGATATCTGATATACTAAGGACAAAGGACAAAATCTGGGTCATTTTGGACCATAGCTCAAAGCCCTGTTGATGTACTTGGGAAGAAGGCATCTGTGACAGACACACCTCTAAATGTGACAAAGCAGCATGAACCAGTTTCTCTCCATGATTAAGGAGAACAGACAGAATGGGAACACGTGGATTTGGGAATTAAGTGGACCAGGATTCAAAGCCCAGCTCAGCCCCATACTCAGCTATGTGACCTTGAACAAGTCCCTTATGCTCTCTGAGATTCAGGGTTTCCATCTGCAAAAGGGGATGATGATACCTACTGCATACCATGTTTGTGAGGAGTAAATAAGATGATACTGTGTGCACGGGGCTAGCACGGACCCCAGTTTATGGCAGACAGTCAATAAACGTTAGGTCCATGTCATGCTATCTAACTGTCCAGGCAGTATTATGAAATGACTTGACAGGAATGAAGTGTTAAGATTCAATTTACTCCACCCAACTATTCAAGACCAAAATCTAAGAACAAGGAGGTTCAAATGTCCATCAATGGAACAGATGTACAAAGTGTGGGACGTACCTACAATGGAATATTATTGTCATGAAAAATGTTTCATACTCAAATGTGCTAAGTAAAAAAAAAAAAAAAAACTGGACACAAAAGGCCACATATTGTAAGATTTGGTTGATATGAAATACCTAGACTAGGCAAATTCATAGGGACCCAAAGTAGATTGGAGGTCACCAGGGGCTGGAGGGTGGGAGAAAAGGGTTACAAAGTTTCTATTTTGGCTGCAGAAAAAGTTTTGGGAGTGGAGTAGACATTGGAAACAGTTGCACAACGTTGTAAATATAATTGATGCCACTGAATCGTACACTTAAAAATTGGTTACGACAGAAAGTAGACTTTACCACAATAAAAGAATTTTTTTAAAAATGGGAGGTCTGAGCAAAGTAACAATTCTCCTAGTCAGCCTAAAAAGGGAGAGCACTACACGACTTTGTGTCGTATAAACATTAAAAACATTTAAAGTTAACTAGATGAAGGTGTCTTTTTGCCCTTTGAGACCTGCAATGTGTTTTCGGTTTATGAAATGAAATTTGGAAACATGACCTGGATGTTTTGCTTTCTGTAATTTGGGGGCAGGAGAGAGGAGAACGAGAAACACAAACCAGGCAAGTGACTTCTTCTGGAAGACAACCAACCATGGAACAGGCTTTTTCCCCCTCTCAAATTAAGCCCCATGGATTCAGCCCACATGAATTCCAGTCAGAACCTATTTTAATGGGGACAACAGTCTGGTCCCCTGGGACCGGGAAAGGCCTCTCCATCTGCCCCATGCAACCAGGAGGTGGTCTGCACACGGCACAGACCCTAACCCAAGCTGTTCAGTGAGGGACATCAGGGCCACCCACAGCCACCCTTAGCCCACGAGCTGTGTCCACACGTCTTTTGAGAGAGAATGCACCCAAGGGTAGGCGATGAGCTTATATGTGAGGGCAAGGGGGCAGTGCTGGAGGGCAGGATGGGGGCGGGGGCTGCCTGTCATCCTCAGGCAGTCTGCTGACATGTGCCAACACCACAAATCATCATCGAGGCAGGCACCAAGCACTCATCACGGGCACTGCCCAGGGATCAGAGGAAGCTTAGAGACACTGCTCATCACTTCTGCCAAAGGGCATCCTTTCTCTTATCTTGCAGCCCCCCGCCCCCCACTGTCTGGGAAGGAAGGTCCGTCTTGAACCCTTAGACACCGAGCATGGGTGTCACGGTATAGCTCTGGCACAGAGACAGTTCTAGTAAGGGGCTGTGCACCCCCCGCCCTATAGTCTCTGTCTCCAGCACAGCCTCCAATCCGGGCGCAGAAGTGAACTTGAAAAAACTCCATGATGTGGAGATGTTCCAAGTGATCCATGTGGCCCCAGAGCTCAAGATGTGTCACTGGAAGGGGCCGGGCAAGAGCAGCTCCAAAGCCCTGTTCCTGCTTAACCACGGACAGAAATGTGCATCCTCTGTGTCCATGGAAGCGCTCGGGTGGGTGCTTTGTATCATTTTCTTTCATTCACTGCCATGCTTTATCGGCGCGTGTGATTATTTCCATCACCAAACCGGCAGCGCGTGTGAAATCCGAACCGACGTACCCAGAAAAAAAAACTAAATGAGATCTTGAACGACGAACAACGGGCAGGAAACTCTTCTCAATGTGGTCAACACACATTCCAGATCCTGACGTCCCTGAGACGGGGCCACAACACGACACGGGGCTCTTTCTGAGGGGGGGACAAGTTCTGGTACAGGGACCGTGAACACGGCTTTCGCTGAACTGTCTTAGTGACGTCCTGAGAACCTCGAGGTCCTGGCTAGGGCAGCTCATTTAAGACCTCTAAGAAGGACCTCTAAAATGCAAACACCCACGGGAATGAGCATCAGTAGGGCACTCTATCAGCCAGGATTTTTTATCTCCCAAGGTCAGAACCGGGTCGCATTAACTTAAAAGGCAAAGAGAATGCACTGCCTCCCTTGACTGACAAATCCAGGCAGATTCGAGTACCGCTAGATCCAGGTGCTCCGATGACATCACCATCACCATCAGGACTCTCCTTCCCCACCTCTCAGCTCTGGTTTCTCTGTGTCAGATTCATTCGCAGCAGAAGGGAGGAGGGCCAGCCATACTATGGGCCCCAGCTGCTCTGGGATTACATTATACCAGCTTTGTAGCCTTAGTGGAAAGAGACCCTCTCTATTTTAAAAGTCCCAAGAAGGTGCGCCTGGGTGGCTCAATGGGTTAAGCGTCTGCCTTCGGCTCAGGTCATGATCCCAGAGTCGTGGGATTGAGTCCCGCAGGCACCCTGCTCAGCGGGGAGCCTGTTTCTCCCTCTGCCTCTGCCCCCCCCCATGCTTGTGCTCTCTCCCTCTCTCTCTCAAATAAATAAATATTAAAAAAAAAAAAGTCCCAAGAAAAGCCTGGAATCTGCCTCTTTGGGGGCAGACCGGGTCTTGTGCTTATCACTAGATTCTAGAGGGGTCAGCCCACCCTAAGCCATAGCCTTGGAACAGGGAAAAGGGGTGCTGCCACCAAAGGACGGGGGACAGACGCAGTGTTGTCCAGCACAGGCAGACATTCTGCTCATGGCCGGGCCCTGACCTGACCAGCTCCTGGCCCTTGCCAGCCTCCTCTTCTCTGCCAGATGGGGCCAGCTGACCACCCCCTGCTGATTCTTCCGCAGCTCTGGCCCAGCTTCTAGACCCGCCCGGCCTAAGGCAGGCAGGCCATGGCTGGCTCTTGCCCCGATGTCTATGCTGAGGGCTCTCCAACACCATAAAACAGGATTTTCTTTTTTCATAGAGTTCCCTGTCTAGAGTCCTACACGCCAAGTAGGACTGATTCACTCTGACTGATTCACTCAGTGACTGATTGACTCACTGACTGATTCACTCACTCATTTACATCCCAGCTGTTCGTGAGCCCCATTCTCAGCTTCCATACGTGCTCCTGTTCAATCCACATAGTTCTTTAAGGTAAGTGCTCCTCTCCCTGTTGCAAAGACAAAGAGATTCAGGCACCAAGAGGTTGAATGACGTGGCTAAGCTCACACGGCGAGTGAGGACAGGCTACAACAGTGGTGCAAACCCCAAGACCCTGAGGCTTTGCCTAATAAAACCCATGCAAAGGGGAAAAAGATGATGGGTCCAGAACTCACAAGAAAAGCTTCGCTGATATAGAAGAAGATCCCACAGTACACGTGGGGCAAAAGCCCAAATGCGTGAAAAGCTGAAGATGGTAACAGCCTGAGGTAACAGACAGACACAGCCTGGACAGGCTGAAAGAAGCTGAGGGTCCAGGGAGTTCTGGGGAGGAAGAATGCAGAGAGGGCTGGAGTAATCAGAGGTGGCTTCCTGGAGGAGGTGAGTGTGGGAGGACCTTGAAAGTGGAAAGCCCCTGTGGGATGCTTCTGGGCCTGCGTGGCTGTTAGGATGTGGGCCTGGAGCAGGCAGGGGCTGTCACCACTGCTCCCAGGGGAAGACCCCACCTCCGAATGAAGCCGACATAAGTACACAGAGCCGGGAGGATGCCAAGGAGTGCTGGTGGAGGCGTGGAGCCGCTGGGGGGCAGTGAGGGGCCAGCGGGTGAGCGCGCCATGGGGTCCTGCCATGCCTGAGCTTGGGGGCCGGGGATACGGAGGCGGAGCAGGCTGGCCTCAAAGGGCTGGAACCCCAAAATGGGGGTTCAGACTCAGAGCTGCTGTTCCCTCAGCCATGTGGCTCTGCTGCCCAGATGTCAGGGTCGAAAAATGGCAGTTTGGGGGGGGGTTCAGGAATGATTCCATCATGCTGCTCCTTGGCCTCCAATTTATTACACTGAACAATGTGTGAAACTGTTCCTATCTCTACTTATCCTCCAGCTGCTGCCGTCGAGAAAGATGGCCTCGTTTGCTGAGTCCGCGGGGCGCCGTGGTAGGGCAGAGACTGCTCAGCCATTCAGAGCCAGGCAGGGGAGAGGGGGGCTAGGCCCAGAAGCTAAGCCCCCACCCAGAGGGCATGTGGTGTAGGAAGGGGTCAAAAAGCTGAACTGGAAAAGGTGGGGTGACATTCCCCAGAGGGGCACCCCAAAGGGGTATGGACAGGCAGGGCCTGGGGATGGGGGATGGCAGGCGAGCTATGCAGGGAGCGGGTGCTCGGCAGCAAAGGCCAGTGGCTCTGGGGCTGGTCTGAGTCCAATCTCATTCAGCCCGAGGTCGGTGAAGGAGCAGGGCAGCATCCATTGCGAGGAGAAAGCTATCTTAATGTTTTCAGGAACACCAATCCCTCACAGCCTCCTGACGGCCAATACCAAGAGCCCTGGCCTTTCCCACTTTTCCATCTGTCTGTCTGGAGAGAAGCAGCTAACCCCCTCGCCTCCCATGCCTGGTCATCTGCCAGCAGTGACAGGCCCCTGGGGCACACACCTCAGCCCCGTGGGAATGGCTCCTACTCGGGGTCTATTTCCAGGAGGCAGCTGGCCTGGATGGTTGCTGGGTCACAAGCTCGCTCCAGGCACATCCCTGGGTACACACTGTCCTCGTTAGTGTGCCCAGCTGGGGTGGAGGTGCCTGCCCCACCGAGAGCTGGGACAACTGTGTCAGCCTCTGAGGTCTCCCCTGGGACCTGGCTACAAGCTGCTGCTCAGGGCTCCCGCTCGGCCCCCCTCCCCGAGGTGGTGTGGATACAGAGGGCTCCCCACACCTCTTCGCTACAAATGGCTAAAGGTGGCTCGGCCCAGCCAAATGCAACCTCTCCTTCCTCGGATAAACAGTCTGAAATGGCAGGTGACAAAATGAACCGTTTCCGGCACTTCTTGGACATTAAATAGCTATGCACACCTGTGTGTGTGCACGCACATACCAAGGACTTAAGTATAAATGGATCAGAAACACCTAGACACTTTTCTTAAAATACAAGTGAATTTAGGGGCGCCTGGGTGGCTCAGGTGGTTAAGCATCTGCCTTCGGCTCAGGTCATGATTCCGGGGTCCTGGGATCGAGCCCTGCATCGGGCTCCCTGCTCAGCGGGGAGTCTGCTTCTCCCTCTCCCTCAGCCCCTCCCTCCCCCGCTCATGCTCTCTCTCTCAAAGAAATAAATCAAATCTTAAAAAAAAAAAAAACAATACAAGTAAATTCTAAATTCAAGCGGAAAAGCTGAACCCACGTGTGGAGTCTAGGCAAACACCCAGCTTTCAGCTAAGACATCTGGCTCTCTCTAAGTGCAAAGCAGATCCTGTCTGGCATCCACATCCAATGGTCACTCACCCCAAGTGCACTAATTTGCAGCTCTGGGCCTTCTTCTATCTCCTGTTCTAGCCCTCGGCTCGCTTGCCTCCTAAGACCCTTGTCCCTTACTAGCAACAAGTCCTGGCTTAAATATTAGCCCTTTAACGAATTCTTTCTCGACTCAGCCCATTCACCATTATTCACTCAGCCCTCATTGATTTAACCTACTCCCCGTGGAGGATTATCTGTTGAGTCTGACTACTGAGTCTCTACTCCTTCCCTGACCATCCCCACCCCCTGCCTTTCTGACAATAATAGCATCATTTCTCCCCCTTCCCTACCCCACCCCAGTTCACGGGTTGGGTGGGACCAAACCCCACCCCCTGCTCCAGCTACAAGAATGGGCACACATCTCTGGCCTGGTGTTCTCCCCCACCCCTCCGCAACTAAACACAGTGATTGGTTCCAAGACCAACAAGCGGCTTGCATTCATTAAATGAGGGTCACTCCTAAGACGTTTGCGAAAATTAATGCAAAAGAGGTGCTCTCAGTCCACCTGAGCCCGGAGTTGGTGGCAGCCCATCTTGCCACCACTTAGAGAGGGCATATTAGTCATCTTCGGCCGCGTGACAACACGACCCAAAACATAATGTCCTAAAACATCAATGAATTGCTTCTCATGATTCTGGAGATTGACTGGGCTGCGAGGGGCAGTTTTGTTCCACATGGTGACAGGAGAGGTCATTCGCGGGGCTGCGATTCAGTGGAGAGCTTGTTCAAGTGGCTGGGATGTCTGTGACAGCCTCCCCTCCACGGTCTCTCTCCATGTGGCCTTCTGGGCTTCGGTCATCTAACCTTGAGCTGCTTCCTAGCTGGGTGGCTGGGTTCTATGAAGGGAGTTCCACCAGCACAAGCCCCAGCATACAAGTGGCTTGTCCTACTGTACACGGACCACACTTGCTAATGTCCAATTGCCCAAAGCAATCTGCACAGCCAAGCTCAGAATCAATGTGGGAGGGAGCTATGCACGGCATGAATATCAGTTTCTGTCACTGACCAAGACAGTGGCCAGCACTGTCTCTATGCCAAGACCAGTGTAGACGCTGACACAGGCTGAAATCAGACGTGGCTGACTCGGCTAGGTGGTAGTATTCCTGGTTGTCTGCCTCCCCAAGAGAACTACAAATTCCCAATGGATGGGGCCAGACCTTGGGCCTGATTTTTAACTTATTATGCCCAGCACAGTGCTAGGCACATAAGGAACGGTCCGTAAAAGCTCATTGATGAACTTACCTTAGAACCCATTGACCACATTGTGGGGAAGTCAAGTGGCCACACGGAAATCCAGATGCAGCTCCAGCTGAGGTCCCAGGGAACGCCCCCATCCCCTGCCAGACAGAGTGTGAGCCTTCAAATGATCCCAGCCTCCCAGCTGAGACCACCTGTCCTCACCAAGCCCTCCCCATATTGCGGATTCATAAGCAAAATAAACATCTTAAGCGACAAAATTTGGGGGGTAGTTTGTAACCCAGCAATAGATGTGGAACCTGGAACCAGAAGGAAGGGAATTTTGAGATAATATAGTGCAATCTGGCCATTTGACAGATGGGGAAAAGTCCAGAAGATGGAAGCGATTTGCCCCATGGTGGCCCAGGGAAGGACGTGAACTCCTATGTCTTGATTGTAAGTCTAACACTCTTTGTATCGCCTACCTGGGGCTGATGCAACACTCGTTCCGACCCCATTCTCCCTGACCTCTCAGTGAAGATAAAAGTCTGCAGCAAAGGATGGAGGGATGAAAAGAAAAGGAGCCAGGTTCCGGAAACATCCTTGAGCAGCCACACCAGCCCTGGGCTGCCCACCTCCGGAATTAGCAAGCAAGGAAAGTAAATCCCTGTGAGTTTAAGTTAGGGTTTCTGTTATCTGCAGCCAAATGCATGCCTAACTGATACACTGGCTTTTCAGGCTGCACTGGATTCAAAGTTCCTACCGTGGTGTTTCCAACTTTTTGTGGTGCTGTTGCCAAAACCAAGTAACCAAGCTAAACCATGAGAAGCTCCAGGGGCAAGGTGAGAGAGCGCCCCACCGCCCTGCATATTGCCAGAATGTTCAGAGCAAGCTGGTCCTCGCCCACCCTCAGCCTTTGAAGCTGACTCAGGCGGGCCCCAGCATCCTGAATGCTCGCTCTAGCTGATGAAGAATCAAAGATGCCTGGTGATTTTCTCAGCACCTACAGTGACTGAGCTCCAGCACCAGCCGCGCCGGGGACTGCCACAGCCCTCAGAGGGGGTGACGAAAACAAACTGACAACCAGAGCAGGGGAGGCCCCTACTCCAGTGCGGCCACACGCTGCACCCCCGTGAGCATGCGCACAGGCTGGCTGGGGTCCGTCCTCTGCTGACATGGGCGGGGTTTGCTCAGAGACACGCCCCCCTCCTTAGGCTCCCCCACCCCCACCCGCAGCTGAGCCCTGAGGTCACCCCGTGCAGAAACCAAAGCTGACCGGGCGCTGACGGGAGGCTTTACGCCAGGCACATTTTTTCCTGAGTCTGTTTACCTGGTCATGATTTAGTATTATCCCTTTTAAAATAATCAGGTTTTCTTTAAAGATTTTATTTATTTATTTGACAGAGCGAGAGAGCACAAGCAGAGGGAGTAGCAGAGGGCGAGGGAGAAGCAGGCTCCTTGCTGAGCAGGGAGCCCGACGGTGGGCTTGATCCCAGGACCCTGGGATCATGACCTGAGCCGAAGGCAGATGCTTAACCATCTGAGCCACCCAGGCGCCCCTAAAATAATCAGGTTTTCAAGAGAAACTTCCATGGCCGTGTCTTGGGCAAGACCCCTGGGGATGGCTTAACTTTGGGGCTGCATCCATCTAAAAAGCAGGAGCATGGAAGAGGCCTTTTTAGGAGCAGCCTTGCAGAGATGAAACAGCAGGACTGTCCTTCCACCGAATGCGATGTACCCTTGGCTAAAAGGGCCCCCAGCGTGCCTGGGACAGACTCCAACGGACCCCTGACAAGTCTAAGCTCCCAGAGCCGCAGCTGACAAAGGTGTCTGCACCTGTCACCTCAACTGAGTCATATGTTAGCCCCATATAAGTGACTGTCCCTATTTTACAGATGGGGAAACTGAGTCTTGAGGCACTAAAGGGATTTGTTCAAGGCCCCAGGCAAGTGAATGGGTGCTATGGATTGAATGTTTATGTCCCCCACCCCCAAAATGCTTGCGTTCAAGCCCTAACCCCAATGTGATGATATTTGGAGTTGAGGCCTTTGGGAGGTGATTAGGTTTATGTGAGGTCATCCGCATGATGGGATTAGTGCCCTTAGAGGCAGAGGAAGAGACCAGAACTCCCTCTCCCTCCACAGCCTTGCTGTGTGCTCACAGGGTAGAGAGAGAGTTCATCTCTCTTTTCCTCATAACCATTTTTAAGTGTGCAGCTCAGTGGCATGAAGTCCATTCACACGGCTGTGCAACCATTATCATCCGAACTGAAACCCTGTCCCCATCAGTCACCTGCCCGTCCCCTTCTCCCAGCCCCTGGCAGCCACCAGTCTACTTTCTGTCTCTGTGAACTTGACTCCTCTAAATGCGCTGTACACATGGAATCAGTCTTTATCCTGTTGTGATTGGCTTACTTCACTCCACACAGAGTCCTCGAGGTTCATCCATGTGGTATCGAGTGTCAGAATGTCTTTTTTTTTTGAGGCTGAAATACATGTACATAGTTGAGCCCTGAACAGCACGGGCATTAGGGGCACCAACCCCTGTGCACTCAAAAACCTGCATGTAAGTTCTAACTCCCCAAAAGCTTAACAACTAATAGCCTGCTGTTGACCGGAAGCCTTACTGATAACGAAGTCAATGAACACATATTTTGTAAGTTAAATTGTATTATATATCATATTAATTTTAGGGGGGGAGGGGCAGAGGGAGAGGGAGAGAGAGAATCCCAAGCAGACTCCCCACTGAGCATGAAGCCCCACGCGGGGCTCGATCTCATGACCCTGAGATCATGACCTGAGCCGAAATCAAGAGTTGGATGCTTCATCGACTGAGCCACCCAGGCTTCTTACAATAAAGTGAGAGAAAAGAAAATGTGATGAAGAGAATCATAAGGAAGAGAAAATGTATTTTCAATGCTCTGCTGCAGATCAATGGCCCTGCACAGTCCAAACCATTTTGTTCAAGGGTCCACTGCACATTTGTGTATCCATCCGTCTGATTGACCATTTATCATCATCATTAGCGCAGAGGACCTGAAATGGGAGCTCTTCCTCCCTTCCCACCACCGCATCCCAAATGGCTTTGTCACTTCTCAGCCTGTGGCCTTGGTCTAGCAGCTGCACTTCTCAGAACAATTTGTCCAGAAACACATGAGCAAGGAGGCGCACCACCCGACCTGTGGGGGAGGGCCAGCCGTGTTTTTCACCCTGACTTCCAGCTCATCAGGGGCCAAGGCTTTGGGTAAATCCAATAAAATGATGCAGCAGAAAATAAAATTTTTAAAACCAAAAACATGAAAGTCCTTGCCCGTGTTTTTTATTATTAGATTCAACAGACATAAAATTACCACTTCAATTGCTATAAAGGTTTCCAAATTCTCTCAGTTTCTATCCTAATCTTGTTACAGGCCTGTAGCAAACGGTTCCTAGGCCAGCACCCACTGGCAAGCGGTGTTTTGAGTAGCAGGGCCTGGAGCACAGTTCAACAGCAAGAATGCAAACATCGTAAAGGCACATCCATAACGCAGTCGTTAAATACGCTTTGGTATATGTGTGTTACGGTTTTGCAATAAAAAATAATGAAGGCTGTGAGTCAGCAATTCCACTCCTGAGTATGTAGCCTAGAGAAATGGAAACACATGATCACACAAAAACGTGTACGCGAATGTTCGTGGCAGCTCTATCCACTATAGTCAGATAGCGGAAACCCGGATGTCTATTAATGGGTGAAGGGATGCACAGTATGTGGTATATCCAGGCGATGGAGTATTATTCGGCCTTAAATGGGAACGGCGTATGGTGCACGCCACATGAAGGTGAACCTGGAAAACATTATGCTAAGTACAAGAGGCCAGACACAAAAGGCCACATCGTTAGGATTCCATTTATAGGAAATGCCCAGAAGAGGCAAAATAAGAGAGAGACAAAAAATAGATGAGCATCAAGCAGGGGGAGCGGCAGGCAGAGAGAGAGGGAGAAGCAGGCTCACCGAGCAGGGAGCCCGATGCGGGGCTCGATCCCAGGACCCTGGGATCATGACCTGAGCCGAAGGCAGACGCTTAACGACTGAGCCACCCAGGTGCCCTGAATCACACATTTTAAACAGACGAATTATATGGTTTGTGAGTTCCATCTTTTTTTCTTTTTAAAAGATTTTTTAAATTATTTTTTTAGTAATCTCTACACCTGACAGGGCACTCGAACTCACAACCCTGAGACCAAGAGTTGCATGCCCTTCTGACTGAGCCAGCTGGGTGCTCCTGTGAGTTCCAGCTTAATAAAGCTATTATAAAGACATAACAAGGGGCGCCTGGGTGGCTCAGATGGTTAAGCGTCTGCCTTTGGCTCAGGGCATGATCCCAGGGTCCTGGAATCGAGTCCTGCATTGGGCTCCCTGCTTGGGGTGGTGGGGGGGAGTCTGCTTCTCCCTCTGCCCCTCCCCCCAGCCCTGCTCATGCTCACTCGCTCTCTCTCTCTCGGTTGCTCTCTCTTTCTCAAATAAATAAATTAAAAAAAAAGACATAATGAGGCAGAGTCCTACAGCTATTAAAACAAATGAATTAATTATTTAAAACCTTAAGAAAGGGGCCCCTGGGTGGCTCCGTCTTTAAGCATCTGCCTTCGGCTCAGGTCATGATCCCAGGGTCCTGGGATCGAGCCCCGCATGGAGCTCCCTGCTCCGCGGGAAGCCTGCTTCTCCCTCTCCCGCTCCCCCTGCTTGTGGTCCCTCTCTCACTGTATCTCTCTCTGTCAAATAAATAAATAAATAATAAAATCTTAAAAAATAAATAAAAAATAAAACCTTAAGAAAATCCTACATCTGGATGTTTTGACTAGTGACTTCTCCCAAACATTGAAGAAGGGAGCAACGCTAAATCTTACACTATTCTTCCAGACAGAAGAAATGGGGGTAACATTTCCCACCTCATTTTATGAGGCCAGCATAACCTTGATACCGAAACCTGACAAGAGAGGAAAAGGAAACTTCCAGGCCATCTCTCTACGTACGAAGACAGATGCAAAATCCCCAAACACCATGTTGGCAGACTGGATCCAGCAACATATTAAAATCACATACCCCATCCAAGCAGGGTTTCTTCCAGGACGCCCAGAGCAGTTAATGTTCTAAAACCAATCAATGTAATTCACTGTTTTGACAGGAAAAAAAAAAAAAGGAGAGCTATCCTACGATCAGCTCATAAATGCAGAAATGTCACCGGACAAGTTGTAACACCCAATCCTAACTTAAAAAGACAAACAAACAAATCTCTCCGCAAACTAAGAAAAGAAGACTTCTTTAACCTGATTAATATCTGCAAAAACCCTAAAGCAATGGTTGTACTTAGTGTTTTCCGAGCTCGGTTATGAAACGGGATGCCTGGTCCAGAACTGAGAATCCTTCTTTCAGCACAAGGGAAGATCTGACCCAAAGCAATGAGTCCAGTAAAAGGAAATAAAAGGCACAGAAAAGGAAACAAATAAAACTCTGTTTGGAGACAAGATGATAGAAACTACGCAGAAAATCTAAAGACTGTTGACCTATTAAGCGTTACTCGGAGATGCCAAGGCCCCTGGAAACAGGAGCCACATGAAGAATTCTCGGCAACAAACAGAAAACAAATTTCCAAAACTATTATCATTTCAAAGAGCAGCCGAAGGCAAAATCAGAGAGGGAGACAAACCGTGAGAGACTCTTAACCATAGGAAACAAATTGAGGGTTGCTGGAGGGGAGGTAGGTGGGGGGATGGGGTAACTGGGTGATGGGCAGTAAGGAGGGCACTTGATGTAATGAGCACTGGGTGTTTTATAAGACTCAGGAATCACTGACCTCTACCTCTGAAACTAATAATACACTGTATGTTCATTGAATTTAAATTTTAAAAATTAAAAATTAATTAATTAATTAATTAAATAGCAGCGCCGCTCAGAAGAACCCCAAATCCAGAAACTGTCCAAACGCCCAACAGCAGTGAAATAGTGAAATGAATAAATGCGCAATCCACAACCACATGCGGCAAAATGGCCAAATCTCATCACGCTCCACGAAAGACACAAACGAATCTATACCGTGTGATTCCATTCGCATAAAGTACAAAACCAGGCAAAGCTAGTCTGCTATGTGAGAAATTGGGATAGGAGTCACCCCCCATCCCCCGGGGGCAATTGTGGGGGCGGGGGTGGTCTCTGGAGTGTGGGTCATGCGCTGTTCCTTGCCTGGGACCCAGGAGTGTGCTGTCTGCAAATTCACGGAGCTGCAAATTTAGGATATGCGCTTGGGCTATGGTAAGTTCTATGTGGACAAAAAGTTACGACAAACAATGACGCAGACATCGGAGGAGGGACGGATCTGTTGATGTTACGGTGACCAAAGCTACTAAGGGCTGCAGAGACCCAGAATATTAGCGGTGTGCATATTCACCCCCTTTCTTGCCGCCAGAAGCAGAAGGAGCCGGAGACAGGAAGGGAGACTTTTGCACTGGAAAGAGTGAAAGCCACCGGTGTGGAAGGAATTGTTGGAAAGGGTCCAGGAAGGCAGAGGGAAAAGCGGGGAAGCTGCCCCAGCTCCCTGCCTGGAGTCACGGGTTGCTGTTTATTTGAACGGGTCCCCACGGAAGTGTGGCCAGGGGCCCCTGGAGCCCATGCAGGTTGGACTGACAGAAAACTGTAGCTTTAAATTGAGAAGACAAAAAAAAAAAGTGCAGAATACCACACATTATTTTATTTCTGCAAGAGTTCAAATGTGTGCGTTTGTAAAATATTTACATCCAGGGAATGGGATTGGAGGGGGTGGGGAGGTGAGGGGCAGGGGACAAGGGAGACTTTTCTTTGAACTTCAGATCTATGTTGTTTTTGAGGAGGGGGGGTAATTTTAAGAAGCACAGCTTGCTTTTATGATAATAATTTTTTTTTTTAATAAAAGGAGGGCAGTGTGCTAAGAAGACTGGAGAAGGGGGCCCTGTGGGGAGGTGGGGACCTTCAGGAGTAAGCAAACAGTCCGTTCTAGGTAGGAAGGGAGGCACTCCCTCATCAAGAGGCGCCCTGGAGACCAAGTGAGTCAGCCCTGGGGGCTGGGGGAGATTCTGGGCAGAGGACTCGGCACCAGCCTGAAGGGCTCAGAGCCCCACCCCTGGTGGGGACAGAGTAGACACACCTGAGTTCACCAGTCACTCCCCCCTCCCTCACCCCTCCCTCACCTCTACCTTCTTCCACCAAAGCAACCCCCCTGCATTCACCCTCCTGCAAACTACCCCTCCCGTAAACCCTCCCTCCTGAGTTCATGCCCCCGCAAGCCCCCCACGTGCAACCTACCCCACCCCACAAGCAGAGAAGGGGCCAGTGTCCAGGTAGCAGAGCATGACCCTCACAGACCCCTCCTGATGGGGCTCCCGGGTCCCAAGCGGGGAGGAGGCAAGAGGAGAGGATGTACATTTTGGGGAGCAAACAGGCGTGGGGGTGGATAGAAGGCACTACCTTGTCATCCTGGAAATTAAGCCCAAGTCCTATTGGGGGGTGCAGGGTCGGGGGGGCAGTCACTCCTCGCCTTCCTCAGGAAGCAGCCCCCTGTGTCCTGTCATGCCCCCCCCATACATACATTCCCTGAGAAAGTGTTAAGACCAGTGCCAGACCCTCCCTGGACACTCGGAGGACCACAGTCCCCTAGTAAGTGCGCCACTCCTGTACACCACTGACCTTCAGCGAGCACCGGGGCCAACACAGCCCGCCTCTGTCCTCGCCTGCGTGACAGGCAGTGACGCTCAGGGGTACAGTCACTGTCCGGTCCTTCTGTGGGTGCCACAGCTCCGGTGCATTCCCCACCCCGCCTCCAAGTCACCTGCCGCCCCCACCCTCCCAGGGGCATGTGGTCTTGTCTATATATTTTTAAAGATTTTTTTATTTATTTGAGAGAGAGAGAGAGCGCATGAATGGGGGGCAGAGGCAGAGGGAGAAGCAGACTTCCCACTGAGCAGGGAGCCTGATGCAGGGCTCGATCCCAGGACCCTGAGCTCACAACCTGAGCCGAAGGCAGATGCTTAACAGACTGAGCCGCCCAGGCGCCCCCAGGAAGGGTATTTCTTAAGTGTTCCCTGGTAGGGACTACATTTCCGACACAGAGCTGCAAGTGCCCCAAGGCAAGGCGGCAGGAGCGGATCTGATTCACAGGGAAGGGACCCTGGCCAATGCCAAACCAAACACAAATGCTTCCAGTCATCGGACCCCGGGGCCAACTCAGAGCTCAGCCGAGCCAAGCCCTGGTCAGAGGGAAGCCTCAGTGAGCAAGGAGAAAAAGCCAAGGGGAGAAAACACTGGAAAGAATGGAAAGAGAGTCAGTATCAAGTTTAAAAACAAAAAGGAGGCCAACACCCCTCGAAGGGGCTTTCCCATGGTGGGGTGAGGGGCGAGAAGCTACCCAGCTCCTGGACAGGGTAGAATTCCAGAAGGACAGTGTCAGCCCTGGCAACTTCCTTAATAGATTTTATTAGCCTTTCCCTGAAACCATCCTGGAACAGACCTGTCTGTCATGCTGCAAATCACCCAAATGTATTTACAGAAAGAGCTGAGTTCTGCGTGCTCCCTTTGCAAGGGCTGAGTTTGTCCTTGTTTCCTGCCACCCCAGCCAACACCTGTGGAGGGTCTGTTACCAGCCCACCGTGCAGCCAGCGGATCCTGAAGAAAGAATGTGGATGGATTCTTCCAGGAGAACCACCAGGAGGAGAGTGACTTCAGGCAGAGGAACGACACGCAGGTTCTGGTTGCGAAACTAAGTTGTTCCCCAGGGCATAGGATTTGAGATAGGAAGGTGATATGATGTGAGAGATGGGTGCAGGGAAGGAGGCAGGAATCCGATGGAGAAATGCCAAGACACAGATTGCACACTCGATCCTAAAGACGGTGGAGAACCATGGAAGGCTTTGAAACCGAACATCACTTTGCCCCCGTCCTGAGGAAGGTCTGGAAAGGACAAGAGTCGATGAGGGTCTGGAGGAGGCAGTGGTGGACGGATGGTGTAGGGAGGAGTCGTTAACATATGGGAAGCAGGTAAGATAACTGACTGGAGAGAGAGCTGGGGGGCGGGGACGAGGAGAACCCAAGAGAAGTAAGAGATGAAGGTGTGACAGTAATTTCATGGGTCAACTTGGCTGGACCCTGGTGCCCAGATATGTGGCCAAACATTATTCTGGATGTTTCTGTGAGGATTTTTTTTGGATGAGATTAACACTCAAATAGGTGGACTTGGAGGAAAGCGATAGTCCTACATAATGTGGGTGGGCCTCATCCAGTCAGTTGAAGGCCTGAAGAGAACAAGAGGACCGAATTCCCAAACAAGAGAGAATTCTCCAGCTGACTGCCCTTGGACTTCATCGGCAACAACTGCCCACGAGAAAGATCAAAACAATGTAAACATTATCAATCTGATCCCTGAAAACAGTATCTCATTTTACTGGGAATTTCCACAATTTATTCATGACAGATGATCTTTTCAAGTGCCCTCAGCAGTGCCTGGCACAGAGTGGGTGCCCCATAAGTATCCCCTGAAGGAAAGTGTCACCATTTGTATTTTTCATTGGCGACTCCCCATTCATATTCTTTGCCCATTCTTCCACTAAAATATTTGACTTTTCCTTATTCTTTCGCAAGAACGGTTTATATCTCATGAATATTAACTATACATTTACTGTATATGTTGAATTTTTTTCAGCTTTTTATTTATCTTTAAACTTTGTTAAGGTGAGATTTTCTATGTAGAAACTGTAAGTTTTTTAAAAGATTTTATTTATTTATTTGTCAGATAGAGAAAGAGAGCACACGCAGGGGGAGCAGCAGAGGGAGAGGAAGAAGCAGCCTCCCTGCTGAGCAAGGACCCCGATGTGGGACTCGATCCCAGGATCCTGGGATCATGACCTGAGCTGAAGGCAGACTGAGCTACCTAGGTGCTCAAAAATGTAAGCTTTAAGCTTAAAATATTTACAAAAGTATTTTACAGTCTGGCAGGGTTTTTCAGCCTCGACACCACTGACATTTGAGGAAGGGTCATTTTTTGTGTTGGGGGCTTTCCTGTACCTTGCAGGATGTTTAGCCACATCCCTGGCCCTCCATCCACTCAATGCTGGTAGCATCCCACCACACCCCACGTTGAGACAAACCAAAATGCGTCTGAACATTGCCAAAACTTCCCCAGGGGCTAAATCTTCCCTGGTTGAGAACCACTGCCTTATGGTTTCTGACTTCAACATTTAGAAAATCTGCTTCTTCCTCACAGTTTTTTTCAGTGACCTACTGTATTTTTGTCTTGCCCTCCATGGTTTCATTTTTCACATTTAAGTCTTTCATCCATGCAGAATATACTTTGGCATACGGTGTAAGGTGAGAAGCCATATATGATGATCCCATTGAACCTACCCTGAGAAAAGGCAATGCCACCACGTGAGCGGCTCCTGATCTGTGGGACATTTAATAATCCTAACCTCCAAAGTTACATGACACCCCACGCAGTGAAAAGTTGCACCTGTCACCCAATATTTGGCAAAGAGTTGGCCAAGCTCAGGTCAGACACTTTGAGTCCTCTCTTCCCACAGCTTCAGGATTCTCAGCTACAACAAAACCAGATGGCGCTCAATAAATGTTGGGTGGGTGGGGCAGGTGTTCCAGGAATGCGTTCGCTGGTGGCTGTTTTACCCTTCCCATAATTTATCCCAGCTTCCAGGAAACCACTTGCTTCTGGAATCTTCTGGAAAATTCTGAGGAATCTTCCATTTTAGTAGAAAAAACACCAGAGTGGGTGCTTGGCTTTATGTCTCACTTCTGGGTGCTTTCCAGTCATTTAAAAAAAAAAAAAACCCTAATTATCCATTGCTTTTAAATTCCTGTTAAATTTCTATAGAATTTAATGAATATAGTGGGCTCCCTCTGGTGGTCACAAGAAAATCTCCAAATTTCAGCAGACAGCACATAGTTAAACCCCAAGACTCTACTTAAGGGACATGGTATATTTCGTAATTGGCAGACTCAGGGTAGCTGGACGATGCCCTCAGAGAAGACCTCTAATTAGCCTCTCCCATCCATCAGTGGGTCTGTTAATTGGTTCATGAAGCCACTCACTGTCCAAAACCACGCTTACCATCTTCCCTTCCAAATCCCTCTTCGGGGATTTCCTGTCTCTGTTCAGGGCATCGCCCCCCCCCATAGCCTCAGGCACCTCTGTCCCCTCCTGTGCCCATCCATCCTGTTTGTGAGTTCCGTCCACCACGTGGCCCCGTGCCTCCTGCAGCTGCTCCCTGCCATTCAAGTTCTCAAGACCTCTCCTCCACGGAAGTCATCCAGCAGACGCGCATCGTCCCTCCTTTGCGTGCCCAGCACCATTCTAGGCTCAGGAGACCCGGCAGGGAACAAGACAAAGACCATTCCCCACCCTGAGCACCCTCTCCAGGGGGCTTCTCTGCTGGAACCAAATCTGCCTCTGGTCCTTACTCCGTGCTGTTTCTGGGGTCCTCTTAATGCTGAACTCTACAGACATTCCCTCAGCTGTGTCCTCCCTTGGCATAACACCCACATCCCTCTCTAACCAGGACCCACCCCCTCACCTCCCACGACCACCTTCCAACCAAACAGAGCGACCCGTTGCCTCTGCTCAGAAGGGTAGGATCGTGGAATGTGTCCCCTGTCCCAGCTGGCTGAGATGCCAAACAGTCTTTCAAAACCCTGCCAGGCTATCATCTTCCCTCTGCCCAGGTCCCCCTGATCTGAGATGATCTCTCCCTTCTTCTTCTTCTTCTTCTTTTTTTTGTTCCTACAAGACTTTTTTTCTCTCCAGGCTCTTCCCATTCTTAGGACGGTCAGGTTCTTGATTCTGCCCCATGACCTCCCAATGACAGGCTCTGCTGGCCATGCCTCTCCCAATCTTTGTCAATACTGCCCATAGGAAAAACACAAAACAGGGGTAGGGAGAGATGAATGAAAGAAGGAACAAATATCTAGGCATAATGGAGTGGGCACCAGAGACCATCCTCCAGAGTGTTCCAGCCAACAACCAAGCAAACAAGATCAGGCACACAAATTAACTCCAACTCTGTGCAGTCTGACGTAGCGGGAGAACTGCCATCAAGCTGCTGTTTTATATCATAACTTCCAGCCAACTAGGATTTAACAGGTTAAAAAAAAGTGTTATTTTTAAAATTCTCTGAATAAATAATTCAAAAGGGGGAATAATAATTCCTTCACTAAGCTCTTTCCTATGCCAACAACTGAACAGGCGCAACCAATGTAACTTGTACCTCTGTTCCACTCTGTAACATTTGCTGTAAACTATCCATGAAATGTATCAGGTTCGACATCACGCTCTCCTGCTCTCCTCCGTAGGATTTCACTCCTCTGCTCAAACTGCCAAACGCTCAGACAGAGCCATGCATTTCTAATTCTGATTAATCTGTTCATCGGTGCACATCGTTTGGAAACCCCATGCAGCATCTCTGGTATATTTTGCAAGGATATAGAAGGGCCGGAAAAAGAAAAGTATTGCTACTTTTCTGAAAAATTCCTAACAAAGTTCCAGGGCAGGTGAAGTCCGGGGTGGAAACCAGTGTGAACTGTGTGAAGGGGACAGAGCCCCAGGCTTTGCACTCATCCTTCTGGATGCCTTTTAGTGGCTGACCAGAGCTCACCGGTTACACGTTTCCTGTTCCCTTCCTGTTCTCTCCCTCCTGGGCTCTGTCGCCAGCTTTTTCTCACCCACGTCCCCGAAGAACATGCCAATTCGGTCTGCCAAGCCTTTGTTCTTTCCCTCCAGAATATTCCCAGACAACCGCTAACTTCAAATCTCCTCTCCCCATCTCTCTCTGGTGGCCCTGCCGGACATCAGCGAAAATTAAGAAGGTAACAGGCTGTGCGGGTGGGTCTGGATCAGCCTGGGGACGGTGGATCTGAGTTAATGGTAACCACAACTCACTCACTCTCAGGAAGCAACAGAGGTCCTGTTCGAAACAACTTACATGCATTAACTTATTCAATCCCTGGGACAATCCTATGATGCCGCTACTACTGGAAACCCCATTTCACAGATGAGAAACTGAGGTAGCAGAAGGATAAGTGGGTGAGTGTCCAAGGTCATGGAGCTGGTGAGGGACAGGATTTGAACCGGGCAGTCTGGGTCCGGAATCCAAGCGCTTGGTCACTGGGCCAGGCTGGCTGTTGGACAAGTTCAACAGAGGGAAAAGACCCCTTCTGTGCCCGGAGTGGAGACCAGCCTCTGGTCAAACCCAAACTCTGTCTATAGTCCCCAGCTGAGGGCCCCCTGGACAGGGCTGGCAGGCCGCCCCCGGAGTGGTAAGCTCTTATTTATGACTGCCCTGCTAAATCCATTTTGTTTTCTTCTGGGAACGGCACCCTGGGAATATTCCTTATCGTAACTACCCTGCCCATTCTCAGCCCACATGGCTCTAGCAGGGTCAACCCACCCCACGAGGCGTTCCCCCAGGTCCAAGAACAGGCACGTGACCCAGACCTGGCCAATCAATGCAGCCCATCCTCCAGGCACAGCAGTGAATTTAGCGATAGGCATTAGGAGAGTTAGCTAAAGCAAGCACTTTTAACACCAGAGTGGCCCATCCCAGGACGTGCTGGACCAGACCACACGGCAGAGTCGAGTCAAACCCAGGGCTCTCCAGCTCCAAGGATAAGCCCCTCCATTAGGATGCTCCTGGGTCACGACTGTTCTGAGCGCAGTGGGGCCGGGTTGTGCTTGTGCCTTCCTCTGCCACAGGACAGCTAGGGGGATACCCCTACAGAGCCCTTCCTGCAATATTCTAGAATTGCCGCTCTGAGGGCAGCCTCCCCCAGCAGACTGCGGGGCTCCTGTCCATCCAGCCCGACACCCCCAGGCCTGGCGGCGGTCTGAAATATACATAAACTACCTCAAAAACCCGGCCGCCCGAAACCAAAGCCACTAGCCACATGTGGCAGTTGAAATTCAAATTAAGTAAAAATTTCAAATTCAGTTCCTCGCTGGTACTGGCCACGTGTCAAGGGCTCAGCAGCACACGCGGCCACGAGCGGCTGCTGTATTCGCAGGATATCGCCCACCTCCACATCACAAAAAGTTCTGCTCTAGGACAGGTAGGGCCTCTAGAAAGGCGAGCAGGAGAACTGGGGAGAACGGGGAAGGGGAATTATTCTTCGCAGGTAATCTTTAGCAGTACTTGAGCTTCTTTTTTTTTTTAATCACATCATACACCATTTCCTATGCAAAAATGACCACTTTTAAACTTTATGTAGCATTTGTAAACTCTCAGCTCATTTTTAGACATGTAAATAAATAGGTCACACGAGAAAAGGGTGTTGGAATACCCCAGGGTGAGTCACGGGTGTCTAAAGCTGGAGCTGTCTGCTTTAGGAGCACAGAAGGGTCTCTTTGGGCAGGTGAATGAGAAAGGGCGGCATGGGGGAGGGGGGCTCCCAATCTTGATCCTCCCCCTCCGCAACCTCAGGGTCCTCTGGGTGATTCGCATCCCAGCCCACTTTCAGTTCCTAGGGCTGCCACACCAAATTGCCACAAACAAGGTGGATTAAAATGACAGGACATGGATTCTCTAGCAGTTCTGTGGGCCAGAAGTCCAAAATCAAGGTGCTACCAGGGCTGGTTCTTTCTGAATCCCCTCCGCACCCCCTCTCCAGCTTCTGGTGGCTGTGGGTGAGCCTTGGCCCTCCTGGGCTTATAGATGCATCATTCTCGGTCCTCCCAAGGCCTCCACTGTGTGTCTCTGTGTCTCAGATCTCTCCCTTCTGTCTGATAAAGACACTCGTCATTGGACTTAGGGCCCATCCTGAATCCTGGATGACCTCATTCAACCCTCTACACCGTTTTATAGATGAAAGGGGCAAGGCGCAGGCCCCTCCCTTGCCTGAGGTCACGGGGCCAGCTCAGGGCACAGCCCTGCCAGGCCTCCTGCCCCTGGCTCTGGCAGGAGGCCTGCCCCCTTCTTGGCTCCACGACTCCCGCTGAGGGCCCGCTTCACAATGGGCAACACATAGAAGAGTCTCTCCCTTCTCTGCCTCGCTTATCTGTTTTATCAGATGTCCTAGGATCTGACAAAAGATCACACAGTCTCCAGGCTGTGAGAAGGAACTGGGTGGGCGGGGGGGGGGGGGGGGGGGGGGGGGGTGGGGCGCCCAGGGGGCGGCGGCCCCTCGGCGGGGGGTGGGGGGGGAAGCGGGGGGGGAGAAGAGGCGTGGGGGCGGGGGAGAACGG
>NW_022589735.1:24479800-24535344 GCF_004348235.1 Phoca vitulina
GGGGGGGGGGGGGGGTATCTGCAAGTATCTCAAATCAGATGGGGCCCCAAGCTACAGAGGGCAGTTTGCAGGCCCAGACTCCAAAAGTCTGCAGGGCAGATCAGAGCCCGGAAGAAAGGGAGTCAGTTTGGTTTCGAGTGCTCGGAAAAAAAGACCTCGTCCTTTTTATGACAGGGAGAATGTCCAGCCTACGGGGTTTTGCATCGATGAAGGTGTCTGGTCCAAAGGGCTCAAGTGAGTCCTCCAGCTTGAGGTGACGGGGAGAAAGCAGGTGTGGACATGGGTGTGCATCAGGGCCTGGCCACACTGGCCACATGACCGTGCTGAGGACACCTCCCAGGACAGCTTGAAGGCAGCCATGAGTCCCTCTGACAACAGAAGCACAGTGCCAACACCCAGCAGGGCCCCCCCTCCAGCGGGACTGGGGGTTCTGACCAGCCTTTTAGCCCCCAGAGTCTTCCCTGGGACCCTCTTGGAGCCTCTGTTGGTGGTTCAGGACCCCCAAGGGAAGGCAGGTCACAAGACTGTCTCCGGGTCATGGGCTTTGACCTATACTCAAATACGAATCTCAAGTCTACGGAGCCCACTCCCATATTGTTATTCATTTTTGATAAAGACCCTGAGAGTTAATAAGCAGCAGACCAAGATTTGTCCCCGGCTCAGATTTATTCAGGAGCTCTGCACCCCCTTACTGCCTCCTTCTCCTTCTCTCCCCATCATCTGTATCTAGGACTTTCAAACTTCCGGTCAGCAACGCATAGCAGGAAACGCATTTCAATCACCATCCAGGTCATATACTCCAAATATAAATAGCTCAAACAAAAACTTCACTCCAATGTGTCTTTATTCCAGTCCAAAGCTAGTTCAAAATTTCAAAACACTGGCTGCAACCCACGGAACTGATTTCATATCCTACAAATGCTTTGTGACACCCAGTTTAAAAAATACTTCTCCACATAACTCACATGAATTGACATCCATACAGCACTCAGAAAGAGGAGGAAAAAAAAAATACAAAGAAACACAAGAGGAATCATCCCTGTTCTATGTATTTTGCAGATCGTCCAAAAACTCATCTGTGGATCTGGTTCCCTCCACCCTTTGAATCACAAAGTCTGACTTCCTGATCTGCTAATATGATGTCATTGCTTGTCAAGTCCTTTTCCCTCCTCTTAAAATGTTGGAGGTACTCTTGAAGACTAACTCAAGCTGGCCCATAAAATCCTCCCTGAGTGAATTTTCACACCGCGAGATTCACCTCTGCAGAGATCCCAGGGCATCTCCCAATACATGGAGATGATCATTTTCCAGGAACTTTGTGTCTTGGCCAGCTGAAGTGGACTGAGAAAAGCCTGACAACTCGACTAGTGGATGGAGTGATGGCAAGGACAAGGGCCCCGGGGCTCAGCTCCTGTGTTCTCCACCTTGTCCTGCATGGTGGGGAGTCTAAGAAGTATTGCAATTTTCAACTCATTCACTGGTAAGGTACGACACATTGTTTGATAGAGGATAATTCTAACCCAGAAAATACCAGAGCCAAGGCCGCAACACCTAAATTCTCACTGATGGTCTGTGCAAAGCTCCCATGAGGACCATCAGAAGGCCTGATCAGACTCAGGATTCAGCCACAAGGATCAGGAATCCACAGACCCTGGTCTGATTTGCAGCCATCCTGGCTGCACCACCAAAACCCAAGACAGACGTGATTATCTGAATCATTCAGACCACATTCCCATCTTCCTTCCTCTACCTCCACCTGAAGAAACCAAAACCGAAAAACCCTATATTCACCAGATTCCTTATTCGTCCTGTCGTGTCTGAAATAGAGCTGGGGTCACAATGTTAATACTGTGTGGATGGTCGAGGCCTGTTTCTCGGTCTTTGAAATGGGACGGCTGTTACTTTCTTAGTATCTACGCCTTCATTACAAGTCATTTCTAACAGACCACGATCCTCATGAAACCAGGTCAGGTAACCTTGCTAGAATCTTTGACTGGTAAGCTTGTCAGGGAAGACGTAGGAAGAAAGACCCCGGATGGTCCATGAGCTACAACAGACAGCCTGAAACCCAGGGCAGCCTCTTGACCACATGCTTGGCAGTTCTGAGCACACAGGAGAGAGGAGGCCCAGCCTCGGGTAGTCAGGGGCCCACAAGGATCAAACATCCACTTACCTGGCGGGCAGACGCAGGCGGTCGGCGCTTCTCGAACTGTCCGGTGCTTGGCCAGTCCCTCCAACTTCTGAACCAGAAAAAAAAGAGAGGGGGGAAAAAAAACAAAAAAACGAGCATGAGTTTGAGAGAGGACAGGGGCAAAGGTGGAAAAATCAGCAAAGACCGATGTATTGGAAAGATCGATGGCAAGGCGGGGCGGTGGCATTGTTGGGCATATATATATATATATTTTTTACAAGGGGGTTCAGTGCTACAGATAGTTTTAGTATGAGAGGAGAAACAAAAATAAACATGCAGCGATCACTCGGGAGTCCCTGAAAAGAAGGTGGCAGGTTTCTGCTTTGTTACAGCATTTTCTTTTTTTTTTTAATTTTTTAAATTTTTAAAAATGATTTTATTTTATTATTTATTTGAGAAAGAGAGAGCATAAGCAGGGGGAGGGGCAGAAGGAGAGGGAGAAGCAGACTCCCTGCTGAGCATGGAGCCCGATGTGGGGCTCGATCCCAGGACCCTGGGATCATGACCTGAGCCGAAGGCAGACGCTTCACCGACTGAGCCACCCAGGCGTCCAGTTACAACATTTGCAAACATGAATCCAGAAAAGTCAGAGTGACCGTGTAGTCCGCGTGAAGAGTGGAGGGCTGAGCAGAGGGAGGCCGGGCCTTGGCAGCCAACCCTTGGTCCTCAGATTGGATCCGAACCCAGGACACCCTGGGCCCGCTTGCTGCAGCCCCCACAGCCCATGGGGTCTCAGACGCTAGGCCCAGACCTAATCCGCCTGATGACATCTTCCTTCCTTCTCACCAGCAGGGATCCTTGGCCTAGAAAATTTGGCTCAGACCATTTAACAATGGACTGTGCTACATTTGGGGGAAGGGAAAAGAATTACCTCAGAAATGGGATCAAATATCCCAGCTCTGCTATTACGCTAACTCAAAGTACGGCTGTGGCATAATCATCACCTGATGGACCAGTCGGAGCAAGCTTGGAGGCCCGGATTGCCGTTCCTGCCTCACACAGAGGGGACACGCTTGGAAAAAAAAAGAAATTAGTCCCCAAACCCAAATCCAGGTTGAGGAGAGTGAAATGACGGGCCCATAATTCCCAAACAAGTGAAAACTTGAGTCCTAACAAGAAAAAATAAAGTATATTGGGGTGCCTGGGTGGCTCAGTTGGTTGGGCGACTGCCTTCGGCTCAGGTCATGATCCTGGAGTCCCAGGATCGAGTCCCGCATCGGGCTCCCTGCTCAGCAGGGAGTCTGCTTCTCCCTCTGACCCTCCTCCCTCTCATGCTCTCTCTCTCTAATAAATAAATTTAAAAAAAAAAAGAAAAAAAGTATTAACCTTTCCCGAGGAAGCAAACACGTAAAAAAAAATCTCCCTCAAAGCAAAACAAAGCAAATCCCAAATGGGATAACTTGAGTGACAAAATGTGATACTACCAACAGAAGGTTCCAACATAAAAATGTAATCTTTCTGGGGATGCCCAGGGGGGCTCAGTGGGTTAAGCGTCCGATTCTTGGTTCCAGCTCCGGTCGTGATCTCAGGGTCATGAGATCGAGCCCCACGTCAGGCTCCGTGCTCAGCACAGGGTCTGAGTGAAATTCCCCCTCTCCCTCTGCTCTTCCCACTTGTGCTCGCTCCCTCTCTCTCCTCTCTCTAAAAATAAATAAATAAATCGTTTAAAAAATGTCATCTTTGTCCATAAGAATAAATAAATAAGAATTTAAAATACCTTGACAGCAAGCAAATAAAACTGTTGTTTTTAACTTTTTTTTAAGTCATCTCTGTGCCCAGCGTGGGGCTGGAACTCACAACCCTGAGATCAAGAGTCGCATGATCTACAGACTGAGCCATCCAGGCGGCCCCCGCCCCCCAAACTGTTATTTTTAAAGCACTGCTTTAGAGGAGGTGCAAAGGGCATCCCCAGTTTTGAGCCCCTGAGCACCAGGCCTGGAGTTTGCACAGGAGAGGGGACTCCCGCTGAGCTCGGTCTGCCTCTGGCTGGAGCAGCCCTGGACCGGGAGCTCGGGCCACCTGCCAACACTTCCAAGCGCACCCTCATTTTACAGATGGGCCACAGCAGCTGATGCCCACCAGAGATGCAGTGAAGGCCTGCAGGTTTTGAGGGAACACAGGGACGTGGTTATGCACCCCAGGCAGAGGCTGCGTGGCAGGAGTACCACGGACAGGCAGGGGGCAGACGGTGCTGCCTTTAGCTGCGCTGACTTGTCCATCTTCACTGCACCTCCTCAGTCTTCCCCAAGGCCTCAGCTTGCCCCAGAAGTCAGGACCTGGCTAGGCTCCTGGACGCAGGCTCCCAGCTCCCAACTGGACCCCTACCTGTCATGCACCCCGGCTCTGGAGAACCTGGCCCAGAGCGACCCTAGGAGCAGCGCAGGCAGCCCCAGGCTCCAGAGGCCCCCAGAGCTGCCCTGGGCGCCCCCCTCCCGGGGGTGGGTGAGAACAGCTCCACTAGCAGCTGCAGACAGCAACCCCCCAAGCCCTACAACCCGCCCCCCCAATCACCAGCTGGGCAGGCCCTGTAGCCCACTATCCTGATCAGAGCACGGATGCTGCCCGCTGATGCGGATACAGGCTGGAGCGGGATCTCAGAACTTTCTTCCCCTCCCACTGTATTTGCAGAGACTATTACAGATTTCAAAATGTACACGGCAAACGAATCCAGCCTTCGTCGTTTAGGCCCATCAATTTGTGTGAGACGCTCTCATTTGTTTTTATCATGGCTAGACGGTCTAGAAGCCACACTCGCTTCCTTGTTTGAAACCAAAGCATTTAAGGCTAAAAACCAATTTGCTTTTAACAGCCGATCACATCTGGGCCGCTCTCCTAAAAGGGAGGGACGCTTTATCAAATACTGATAGGAAGCACAATTACTTCCAAACTGCTCTTATCGTAAAATAAAAAACTAAACAGGAAACTATGGGAGGGGGGAATAACCTCATTGTTAATGCTAGTAGGTGAGGTCATAACGTAATGGCATCGAGGTTTTGTTTGGTTGCTGACTCTAACTCCGTCTATGCGGGTGTTTCTCTGGATTACACGGTGAATCTGCAGTTTTATCTGCTAGTCCCCTGCCCCCCGCATCCTCCCTCTCCAGGCCCCTAACTTTCTGTGGGTTTGAAATGCCACTGCTATGAACAACTTTTGAATTAGAAATCCAATCCCACAATCTTTATTTCCATGCTTCGCTTTTTCTTCTTTAATTCTAAGAAAATATTCTTTTGTGTCCAAGTTTGTAAAAATGATTTAAAGGCCTCAACTTTTTTTTTTTTTTTTGCCTTCAATTATCTGGCAGCACCCCTCGCATCTGCAAACAATATGGTCCTGGTTTTACATATGCAAACATGTCCTGACTCCAAAAGTAAATAAAGGAGGAGTTTTTAGAGAATAGACCCTGAGACTTTGGGAGCGTTCCCTCCACCAGCTACGGAGGAGAACTTGAAGTTTGGGGTGGGGGAGGGGCAGCGAGCGCGGAGGGGAAATCGTGGTTCTCAGAAAAGCATTACACTGTTAGATGATAAATTTACTAATGACCTGTGGGAGCACTAGTCTGGGACGCTCCGCCAGATGTCTGATCACAGCCTCGAACGGGTGCATTTTGATGAAATATAGATTAATACACGTAGAAGGATGTCCCTATTTATTTCTGTAAAATGGGACAAATAAAGCCACAAAGCCATTCCTATCCTCTTTGACAGAAGATTCCTGCTCTAGGGAAGAAATCTCAGGAAAATAAAAATCAGCAGGAGCAAAGAATAGTACGCATGAAGTTGCGCCCCTCCCCCCCAAACAGTGGGAGTGGTTTAGAAAAGGATGGCCAACTCCCCCCTGATGAAACTGTCATATTTCGTGAAATGTCATTAGGAACACTATGTAGCAAGGGGGGGATGTTTATGATATCATAAATAAAAGGTCTCTATCTGTGTAAAAATTTAGGCATGGGGTGGCAGCAACTACCAAAACATGAACCCCCCTGGGTGTTGAGATTGACTTCTTTAGAAGTCCTTGCTGTGTTGTCAGACCATCTTCACAGTTTAAAAAAAAAAAAAAAGCGTGGAAGTAAAAGAAGAACCAAAATGAAGCCTTCAAGTCTCCCCACGAAGGACAATTTGTGAATGATGGACAGATGATTCTAGCACCACAAGTACCATTTTACAGAAATAATCCTCTGGCCTCCTCCCGCCCCCACAGGGAGGAGCCCCTGCGTGCATTGTCGATGGCCCCAGCATCGCAAGAGGACAGTGAGATCTGGCCTCTGACATTCTTTTTTTCATACCTCATCATGGAGATGAGGAGGATAACAAACACAAAGTATTATTACTGAGTTACTGATTACTTATAATGGGCCAGGCACTGTGCCAACAGCTGTTACCTCATTCAGACCTGCCAAGAACCTTCCCCCCCTCACCACCACGAGGCGGGGTTTATTATTATGCCCATTTACGGATGAGAACATTGAGAGGTAAGCATCAGGGTGGGACCTGCATCCTGCTATCAACCAACTTGAATCACAGAGCATGGCAACCTCTGCTTACAAACAATCTTCATATCCCAACCAACCAAACAAACAAAAAGTTTCGATCCACCACCAGGCCAGACAGAACGAAAAGGGCAGAAATCAGATCCGAGGCTGCTGAAGGTTGAGGAATGTGAGGTGTGAAGTACAAGGAGACACAAGGAGACAGTGTGAGGCTGATGGAACTGTTCTGTATGGCACTGAGGTGCTGGATACACAGCTCTGTGCATTTGTCAAAAACAGTAAGACTGGGGCACCTGGGTGGCTCAGTCGGTTAGGCGTCTGCCTTCAGCTTGGGTCATGATCCCAGGGTCCTGGGATCGAGTCCCTCATCGGGCTCCCTGCTCAGCGGGGAGTCTGCTTCTCCCCCTCCTGCTGCTCTCCCTGCTTGTGCTTTCTCTCTCTCTCTCTCTCTCTCTCTCAAATAAATAAATAAAATATTGGAAAAAAAAACAATAGACTGGACGTCACAAAAAGTGAACGTTAACGGATACACATTTACTTTAAAAATCAACCAGGATATCGGAGAATCCCTGGATGAAATGTAGGCTGTGATGAATGAATCTAACTACATTAAGACTGTGTGAGATAACCTTGAGGCAAGTGGTGGGGAAAAGCATGCAGCTGACCTAAGTAACTTTGCAAAACAGTGTTTTGATTGAGAACTATCAGGCTGAACACAAAAGGAGCCATACAGAGATGCTGTACTCTAGCAACGAAAGTTGTTTCTCACTTTCTCACTGGGCAACGGGCATTAAGAGGACAATTTTGAAAGGTTAGCAATGTTGAAACTACTTTACGTATACATTAGCATTGAACGAGTGAGTAAATACACTATGGGTGATGAGAGCCAGGCTTCTCGCTGTCCAAGAAAGAAGTTATAAATATGCAAAGGGGGAAAGACTGAATGATCCATGTGGTGCCAGATGAGTCAGAGACGCCACTAAAGGTCACATCTAATGTCCACAGGAAGAGACATACGGAAATAATCATAGGTATGTATATATAGGGGGGTGAATATTCAGGCATATATATGCTAGCTGTGTGCAGAGAAGACCTACGACCAAGGACATCCTGGAAGCAGCAAGCACACCCAGGACCTGAATCTTGGTGTCTAAATACCATTCTTCAAGAAAAGGAACTGGGCTCCTTGGAGAAATGGCTGATTCTAGGCCCAGGACAGGAAATATACAAGATGAACCTCAAGTGTCTTGTAGTGGCAGAAAGGAAGGAAGCCCTTTTTGGAAAAAAGGAGGTGGGGGAAGAGTACGTCAAAGAAACACAAAACCTACCTGAAAGGGCTCAGAATGGCCAAAGCTGGAACAACTTAGGCAACAAAATTAATAATGCAGTATTGGATTATAAGCCAAAGAATAGGTTAGAAACCCATGAGTTCATACTGATATAAATGATTGAATAAGTAAGTGGGAAGAGACAAATTTTCCAATAATATATGTAGATATGCCCTCTCCAGGAGGTGGAGCTAAATTCCCTTCTTCTTGAGTGAAGGCTACACTCACTTCCTAAAAGCAGAGAAAGGAAAATAGTGACTTTATAATGTGGAAATCTGGCAGATACTATGTTAACCAAGTGGTCAAGATTAATGTCACCAGTGATAGGTCATGTGACATCAAGGACCCCTGACATGAGCCATGACAATGGCCATCCACCACAGTGCTATTCTTCTCAAGCCCTCAGAATCCAGTCTAATCATAAGAGCAGCCCAAACTGAGGGACAGTCTACAAAATACCTGACCAGTATGTCCAAAATTTGTCAAGGTCATGAAAAACAAGGAAAGACTGAGAAACTGTCATAGACCAGAGGAGACCAAGGAGACATGACAACAAAATGCAATGCGGTATCCTGTGTGGGGTCCTGGGACAGGAAATGGACTTTAGAGGAAAAACCAGGGAGATCTGAATAAAGTCTGTAGTTCCCTTTTTAAAAATGGGTAAAAAAAGAAATCACAAAGTCCCTTAAGACCCACTAAGATACAGCTTTGTTATTTTCTATAACACATCTACTTTTTTAAAAATTGAGGTGAAATTCACACAGCATAAAATTAAAGTGAACAAGGTTAAAGTGAACGGTTGGTGGCATGTGCAACTACCCCTTTATCTAGCTCCCTCTTTCTAGTTCCAAAACATTCTCATGACTCCGAAAGGAAATCCAGTGCCCACTAAGCAACTGCTCCCCATTCCTCCCTTCTCTGAGCCCGTGGCAGCTGCCGATCCTTCTGTCTCTATGGATTCACGTATTCTGGAACAGAATTACATAATATATGACCTTTTGTATCTGGTTTCTTTCACTCAGCATAATGTTCTTGAGCTTCATCTACTCTGTAGCATGTATCAGCAATTCATTCCTTTTTATGGCTGAATAATATTGCATCGGGTGTCTATACCACGCTTGGTTTATCCATTCATCTGTCGATAAACATATGGGCTGTGTCCACCTAGATGAATAGTGGGATATTGTTACTAAGGAATTGGACCTGGTCTTTTTAGTTAATAGTAATTGTATTAGTTTTTAATTGTTGCATAACAAATTGTCACAAAATCAGCAGCTTCAAACAACACATATTTACTAGGGTTTCTGCAGTCAAAGATCTGGACACAGACAAGTTTGGTTCTCGGCTCATGGTTTCCTGAGGCTAAAATCAGTGCATCAGCTGAGTGTTTCTTTCTGGACTTCTGGGTCCTCTTTCAAGCTCACGTGGTGCCCTGCAGTCTGTGAGCCCCATTCTCTTGCTGGCCAGGGGCTGCTCTCAGCTTCTAGAGGCCACTCATAGTTCCTTGACATGTGGCCCCCTCCACACACCCTCTCATGCTTCAGATCCCTCTGACTTCAGGAGGGGCCCAGTCCCTTCTAAGGACTCACCTGCTTATGTCAGGCCCACCAAAGATAAATGTTGTAATGAACTCAGTCAACTGATTGGTAACTCAGTCCCGGGAGTGATCCTATCATAATCACAGTTCTGCCTACACTCAAGGGGAGGAGATCACACAAACTGTGTACACCAAGGGGTGAGAATCCCAAGGGTTGTCCTAGAATTCTGCCTGCTAAAGTAAGGTATCACAGCTAATTTCTTACTTTGGATGAATGTGCTATGGTTATGTACATATGTAAGCATATTTTTCTATAAATCTAAAATTATTCCAAAAAATTTTAAAAGCCACATCATGGATTTCTACTTCCAGGCAAGATGGAGTAGTGCAACTATATTTATCCTCCTGCATAAAATAGTACCATCAAAAACCAAAACAACAACAACAACAAAATCTGCAAATGAAACATAGGAAACACAGGTTTTGAAGACACTGATACCAAGCAGGAAAGGAGAGTGATCTCAGACAGAGAACAAGGGCTCCACCTTCCTGCCTGGGGAGAGTTTCCAGGCTGCGGCACAGGGAGGGAAAACAGACATGGAGCCTGGCAGCCTTCTGAAGTTGGAGAGCTGGAACCAGAATGTCCACAATAGCCAAACTATAGAAAGAGCCCAGATGTCCATCGACAGATGAATGGATAAAGAAGATGTGGTATATATACACAATGGAATACTACTCAGCCATCAAAAAAATGAAATCTTACCATTTGCAATGACGTGGATGGATCTAGAGTGTATTATGCTAAGCGAAATAAGTCAATCAGAGAAAGACAATTATATGATTGCACTCATATGTGGAAATTAAGAAACAAAACAGGGGATCATAGGGGAAGGGAGGGAAAATAAAATAAGACAAAATCGGAGAGGGAGACAAACCATAAGAGACTCTTAACTATAGGGAACAAACTGAGGGTTGCAGGAGGGGAGGGGGGTGGGGGGATGGGGTAACCGGGTGACGGGCATTAAGGAGGGCATGTGATGGTATGAGCACCGGGTGTTGTATGCAACTGATGGATCACTGAACTCTACCTCTGAAACTAATAATACACTCTGTGTTAATTAATTGAATTTAAATAAAATAAATGTTTTTTTAAAAAAGAGATGGACCTGGGAGTCCAGGGATGCCAGGCAGTTGGGGCTGCAGAGCAGAGGACCCGAGAGAACCAGAGACCTGGGAGGGTTCTTTGCAGATGTTCCATGGAGCACTGATCAGTACATGGGGGAGGCGATGACCTGAGGCCAGGGGAAGAACCACCCAAAAGGATGCAGGGAACAGCATGGAGCTGTTACACGGGGCTGGGAAGGGTACCCATTCCCCCAGCCAGATAGGTGAACTCCCTCATTCATGATCATAAACCAGTGAGTAGAGCACCAAGAAGGGTCTTGCCTCAGAGATAGGGAGTAATCAGTCCTAGACTACCCATGGCTCTGGTTCCACCTAATGGATCCTAAAATCAGGACCCAAAGGATCCAACTATTTCCAAACAACTGTAACCCAACAAAGCTCATGAAAATTTACAGAAATACAAAAATATTCAACACCCATTGAGGTAAAAATCATAACGTTTGGCGTCTAATAAGAAATTACCAGCAGGAAAACAGACCCCATAAAGAGAAAAATCAGTGAACTGAAACAGACCCACAACTGCCACAGATGTTAGAATTAGCCCCCGCAGACCTTGTAACTACATGGAACACGTTCAGGGAGTTCAGTAGAGGCGTCAAAGATACTAAAATATCTGCACTGAAATTCTAGAGGGAAAACTACCATGTCTGAGGTGAAAGACAGGACAGAGGGGATTGATGGCAAGATTAGACACCGCAGAAGAGAAGATTAGTGAACCTGAAGACAGCAATAGAAATTATCCAAAATGAACACAAAGAGAAAGAATGAAAAAGAAAAGAAGAAGAAGAGCATCAGTGAACTTTGGGTCTTCAAGTGCACAGATGAGTGGAGTCCCCAGATTGGGAGAGGGAGAGAGAGTGAGAAAGGGAGAGAACAGACAAAAATATTTGAAGCAGTGAGGGTCAGAACATTGTTCAAAGTTTGATGAAAACCATAAACCCACAGATCCAAGAATCTCAGGGAAATGCAAGCACAATAAACATGACAAAAATCACACCAAGGCAATTGCTTCAAACCAGTGATCAAGAGAAAATGTTAAAAGCAGCCAGAGGGAAAAGGACGCATTACGTGGATACATAGAACTCTTCTATTTATGCTGCAGGTGGGAATGTAAAATGATACAATAACTTTGCACAACAGCTGGGCAGCTTCTTGAAAAGTTAATCATACACCCATCAGAGGATCAACCACTTCATTCCAAGGTCTGCATAACCAAGAGACACAAAGCATTTGTGTCCATACAAAGACTTGTACACAAATGTTAACAGCAGCTTTATTTGTAATCACCCCAAACTGCAAACAACCCAAATGTCCATCAACAGGTGAGGGGATAAACAAAGGATGGCATCTCTCTATGATGAAATAACACTTGGTAAGGAAAAAAAAGGAACTAATAATATATGCAAACATATCAATGCATCTCTCAATAAGTATACTGAGCGAAGGAAACCAGACACCCCACCCCCTGTAAAAAAAAAAAGCATAATTTTGTGTCATCCTATTCATATAAAAATCCTAAGAAAAAAGAAGATGAATCAATAGTGAGAGAAATCAGCAATACCTGGGTGGCAGGTGGGAAGGGACAGAACTCAAGGGGGCAGGTGAAGCTTTTGAGGGTGATGGATATGTTCACTACCTTGACTGTGGAGATGGTTTCACGTTTGTACCCATATGGTCACAATGTCTCAGATTGTAATTTTAAAATATTTGGAGTTCATTACGTGTCAAATATACTTTTGAAAAATGATAAAAACAAAAACACTCTGGCCCTGGCTCCCACAGGCTTGCCCCCCAACCCCCAGGGTGGGGGAACAGGTGTCCTGGGGTCAGAAGGCATCACTTCACGCCACCGGGCTTGGGGTTCCACCTCGGTGCAAGGTAAACCCCGCCAGAGTCAAAGGAAGACAGTCGGTGAGAACAGCTAGCCGAAGCCAGGCGTTTGGCAGGAGCTCAGACACGTTTCTCCAAGGGACGTGGGGTTTCCTCAGTGACTCCCACTGGCACGCTGAGTGACTTCCAAACCACATGGGCACACATTTCCTTGGGGGTCCCTGCTCAGTCCTGAAACACGTTGGCATGCTTTGAAACATTCAGTGTGCAAACGAGAAGCAATTATTCAGCAATTGTTAATTCGCGTTCCTATTTATTTATTTTTCAAAGATTTTATTTATTTGTCAGAGAGAGGGCATGCGCGAGCACAAGCAGGGGGAGTGGCTGGCAGAGGGAGAGGGAGAAGCAGACTCCCCACTGAGCAGGGAGCCTGATGCGGAACTCGAACTCAGGACCCTGGGATCATGACCTGAGCCAAAGGCAGACACTGAACTGACTGAGCCACCCAGGTGTCCCTCGTGTTCCCACTTATGATTTTTCAAAGACACACATCCCTTCCTGTCAAAATCTACTAAGATTCACCGCACAGGCTGACAGGACGAAATCCTATCCACAGCCCTGGGTGGGGGGTGGACAGTCTCCACCACGGCTTTCGACAGGCTGAGGACAGCCCCCAGGCTGCCCCCAGCAGGGCCTCCAAAGCCTTCTCACGGCCCAGCCAGCCTTCTCCCGCAGTCCGGGTCACCGAGCCAGACCCTGCCACAATCCCCACACCGAGGTGGCCTGCTTCCCCTGACCCTCGCCTCTCGGTCTCGTCCACGCGGAATGCCTGTGGTTTCTCCTGGCCTGTCATCTGATCTGACAGCGTCTCAGGCCGACTTGCGTCCCCCCAGAGTCCGTATGTTGAGGTCCTAACCCCAGTCCCTCAGAATGTGACTGTATTTGGAGACACGGTCTTTAAAGAGGCGATGAAGCCAAAATGAGGTCAACTATGAGGTGGGCCCTAATCCAATGTGACTGATGTCCTTCTAGAAGAGATTAGGATACGGACACACAAAGGGAAGACCATGAGAGAGGACACAGAGAGGGCACGCTCATCTGCTGGCCGAGGAGAGGCCTCAGGAGAAACCAACCCAGCCGACACCCTGACCTCTGGCTTCCAGACTCTTCTGTTGTTTATGCCCCCCTGATTGTGGTACTTTGTTAGGGCACCCTGAGCAGACAAAGACAGATGGGGTCCCCCCAACACCCCACCCACCTCCTATGGGGATAGATGGGTGAGCAGGCAGTGGGGAGGCTAGAAGGACATGGACGCCTGACCTCGGAGCCAAGTGAGGGCCCACAGGCCACGGGAGTCATTGAGGGTGGCATTCAGGGTGGATGGGGAGCGAGGGGAGGGAGATCCCACTGAGGCTATTTAGGAAGATGAGCAAGAATGCAAAGCTGCTGGGTCTGCCTGAGGCTCGGGGTGACAGGACCCAGAGAGACCAAGCATCTCCAGAAGGGCCAGGTGCTAACGGAAGGGGACAGAAGAAAGCCCGGGAAGGAATCGTCCCAGGACCACCCAGCTGGGATGAGGCATCTTTCTCCAGCTCACCCCATTCTTAGCCCCGGGGATGAGCCTCGCTACAGGCAGGGGGAGGAGGAGGAGGAATCGGCCCCAGGAAGGGCCCTGGCCCCGGAGGTTAATGGACACTCCACAGGCAGGATTAGCAGAGCGGGGAGCAAGGGGAGACCGATGGCTCACTCACTGTCCTGGGAAGTGAGTGTCACTTCATCCTCAGGGAAGCGGAGTGAAGCAGACACTGGCACCCTCTTTCCAGAGGAGGAAGGAGGGGCTTGGAAAGGCAACGCATTTGTCCCTGGCCACTGCAGCTGGCTTAGAGGCAGCTCCAGACGCAGACCCAGATCTCGCTGCTCTGGAGCCCGCAGCATGAGCTGGAGGACCCAGTGAAAGGGGCTTTCAGGAGGACCCGGGTGGGACAATCTCTGTGGTGCGTATGTGCCCGCACATGCCCATATGCACACCCACGGGCACGCATGCACACACACACGCATGCATCTATAGGCACACATTCATGTGCGTGCACACTCACACGCAAGCACACTCACACACATGCATCTATATGCACACACGTGCGTACACACACACACGTACTCACACACGTGGATCTATATGCACACACTCAAAGGCACATTCACATGCATGCACACTTTCACACGCATGCATCTATATGCACACACGTGCGTGCACACACAGATGCACTCACGTGCGTGCATCTATATGCATACACTCAATGGCACATTCACATGCGTGCACACACTCACGTGCATTCAGACTCATGTGCGTGCACTCTCACATGCATGCACACTCACATGCATGCACCTATATGCACACATGCATGCACACACTCTCACACGCATGCACACTCACACATGCATCTATATGCACTCATGTGAGTACACACATACAAGCACGCACACTCACACGCACGTATCTATATGTGCACACTCAAAGGCACACTCACATGTACTCACATGCAGGCATCTATATGCACACACTCAAAGTCACTCACATGCATGCACACAATCTCATGTGCATGCACACTCACATGCGTGCATCTAGATGCATACACTCAAAGGCACATTCACATGCGTGCACACACTTTCACACGCATGCATCTGCACACACGTGCGTGCACACTCTCATATGCACACTCAACGGCACACTCACGTGCATGCCTGCACACTCACATGCGTGCATCTGTATGCACACATGTGCGTGCACACTCACACACATGCACACTTGCACACACTCTTGTGCCCTCCAGACCTCATAGTGGCTCACCCTCACACACAGGCCACACATCCCAGTCCAACTGCCACGTGAACTTGCCCTTCATTTGACTGCACTATACCATGGGGCTGCAAAGAAAATGCCGTGGACGGAGACAGAAAAGGCACTATTAAATCAATGGACAGACCGCGTTTGCGTGTGTGTGAAGATCCTCCTGGGAGGCCCAAAGCTGGGTAGGTTTTATTTAAACTGTCTCCTAAAAACCCCAGAAATCACTGTAATTGCTTTATGACTTGTTTCACAACTCAAAATTGGAGGCAAAGTCCGTTTTAGAAGCTGAAAATACCCATTTGAAAGCGCTTCCCCCCACAACCCTGATTTTGCGGCTACATCAAAAAAATAAAGATTTTCTCATTTACCAATGTGACTTGAAGCAGATGTGTGTGAGGCCTCTAATCCATCAGGTTAATCATGAGCATTTGGGGGGTGTTCGTGCCATGTTGTGTAACCGCAAGAACAGACTTATTATTTAAAGCGAATTTATTAGGTGTTCGGGTGCCCTTTCACAATGAAAAATCCATCTAATAATTTTTGTGAATACTTAGGTTTTTATTTTGGTCATAAACATGAATTTGTGTGTGTTTAAATGAAAAAAATCTCATTCCGCTGAAATGAGAAACTGGGGGGAAAATGGACTTATGAAGCCAATTCAGCCCCTGCTTTTCCTCAGTGACCAAGCAGTCCCACTTCCCATCACTGACGCGGACACTGGACCTGGGTTAATACCATTTCCACTTCTGTGTAGCCTCCGGGGACTGGTGGAATCCCAGCGTTAAAGGGACCATGGAGCCTCCTCTCCAATGTAAACAAGCATATACATGCGCCTTCTGGATGCACCCAAAGAAAGCCTTCCACTAGGAACAGCCATGAGCGGGACGTGGATGACATCTGGGGCACTTTGGGCCATCGGCTTGTTTAATCCCCACGGAAACCTCATGAGGCACGTATTATAATCCCCATTTAACAGCCGGGCAGGGGCGCCTGGGGGGCTCAGTCGGTGGAGCGTCTGATTCTTGGTTTCAGCTCAGGTCCTGATCTCGGGGTCCTGGGATCGAGCCCCACGTCGAGCTCTGTGCTCAGTGCACAGTCTGCTTGTCCTCCTCCCTCTCTCAAAGAAATAAATAAAATATTAAAAAAAAAACACACACACACAAAACAGATGGGCAAAACAGAGGTTTGGAAAAGCAGTCATTTACCCGAAGTGACACAGCTGGGAGATGGCAGAGCTGGGATATGAACTCGGATCTGCTTAAAGCTAAAGTGCTCCCTGCCATTCACACGTCTGCCCCCTATGGAGGGTGTCCACACTGGCAGGAAAGGCTGCTGCCCTGGGCTCGATGACTGCTTTCTGCAGCTGTGAGGCTGAGGGAAAGGGCTCAGGACCAGGAGTCAGGTTGCTGGGGTTCAGACAATCACCGCTACCTGGGGCCAGTCATTGCCCCTTCTGCCCAGGGTGAACCCTACAAGAGAGGCACTCCATCGCCTCCAGGAGCACACTGACACCCCTTCCTTTAAAACTACATCTGCAAATTTGTTTTTTCTCTCAAGGATTCGTGCTTCGTCCTGAAATCTATTTCTGGACATGATGAAGCGATGTCTTCCGAGGGCCTGTGTCAATTAAAGATTAATCCTGATCCAACACATGGGAGAAAACTGAATGAGGAAGGAGCTGGAGGTTGTGTGTGGCCTCCAGAGAGCACTCCCAAAACCAAATTACATTTGTTCGCGGACTTGGAAAGACGTCATGGGAGCACAGTGGGCGCGATGCCTGGCACTTCCAAAAAGCTATTCCAGAAAGGGGTCGGTGGCACCAAAGCAAAACAGGAGCCTGAAATCACTGCGATGAATCGTCAGTGTTTCTGGATCTTGTTTTAAGGCTTTCTTTGTTATCAGTTGCCTTTTGCTTTCAACAACAACAAATCCAACTGAAATTAAAAATCCAACCAAAAGACAGACGGACTCCACGCTGTCCATCAGAAAACGTGACTTCACAAGGGTACAGTTTTGGAATACCACAGGCGGATAAACGAGCCTGGCCTGGACAAACCTGGATATTTTAAAAAGGAAACAAAAAACAAAGCCCTAAAGATGTTCCTCTTTAGGCAGTTACTTACATCCTAGAGAATAACAGAAGGAAGACACTTGCCCCAGGATGCCACTGGCTGCGCCATTTTCTGTGTCAACAAAAATGTGGAGGAGGCCTAGATTCTGGGTGGACAGAAAGACGCGGATTCCATTGATGGGGTCAGATGCAGCTGTGAAAGACTGTGCAGCCCCTGGAAAAACATTTTTGATGTAAGGTCGGAATGCACACACGCAAGCTATACGTGGTGCACGCTCTGTGGTTAGCATTGGGTGGGTGTAAATCTGTCCGAGGATTAAGGACTGGACGAGATTATGCAAAATGTTAAATAGTCCTTGTTTTAGGGTGGTGGGGTTATCAATAACATGAATCATGTTAAAGCAACATACACTTTGGGGTTTTTTGTTGTTTTGTTTTTAAGAAAAGGAGGAAAGGGAAGGGTAGCCAAACTGGCATGCTATTGCCCAACACTGGGTCTAACATCCTGGATAAGGAGGTGGCCACAGCTCAGCAGCAGTGGGAGCTGGAGAGCTGGCGAGCACGGCAAGGGGCAAAGACAAAAGGGTCTGCACCTAATCCTGCAAAGAGCAGGTTTGGAAGAATGCCATTTTCCAGCAACACCTACCAATGCCTCATGGTCGGGGATAGAATTAATTAGGGGAAAGGGAGAAACGTGTAGAAATCTGGTAGAGGATACGGCTTCTCTGAAGGTATAGGATTATACCAAAACCCTGTGGGGCCCTGAAGGTGAAGGGCAGGGGATCCAGTGCCCAGAGCTCACCCCTGTGTTGAAACCTAATCTCCAGTGTGATGGTATTAGCAGGTGGGGACTTTGGGAGGTGAGGAGGAAACGAGTGTGGAGCCTCATGATGGGATTAGTGCCCTAACTTGGGGCTCAAATTCACAACCCTGAGATCAAGACCTGAGCTGAGATCAAGAGTGGGATGCTTAACTGATGGAGCCACCCAGGCGCCCCAATAAATTCTCTTTCTAATTAAAGCCAGTCCAAGCTGGGGTCCCATCACATTGCTATTTGAAGGTGCAAGAGTCCAAGGACATGTAGAAAGGCTGAATCTAATGAGATGATGCTCCTGAGGGTACAGGGGACATCTTGCTCTGGGGACCATGGTTATAATTGCACGCTCTGGAAGGGAATCTGGGGGCCATGGTGACATATGGCTGCTGAGAAAAGCCACAGAGACCCATGGCTGGGTGTAAGGGAGGACAAAGAGGAGAGCTGTCTGGGCACATACCTAATGGGTACAGGGCTCCATACAGCAGTCTGGGTGTAGTGATCTTGTCCTCGGAGTGGCTGAGCCAGTTTCTCCAGCCTCACCAGCCTCCTCCACCTACTGCAGGGTGACATAGGTATTCCCACTTCCCCACTATGGGGTCCACTGAAGGGTCCACTGAAGCATCCACTGAAGGGTTAAAGACCATAAACTGCCAAGAATGGCGTTGTGCCAGAGAGAATCCCCGAACGCACCAACCTTGCCTTTGACTCTGGCTGGGGGCAGAGCTGGAATCAGGACCCCAAAGGAAACAGAAATTTTGTGGCTGAGGAATGTTCCCAAAGCGGATGTGGGTATGAAAACTGTGGTAGGCCAGTGGATGACCACCCCCCCAGCACATCCCCATCCTCCTCTGGGGTCACCTTCTACAGGCCCCACCTGACACTGCTGGTTGTTCCCCAAAACATTCCCAGTCCTCCTCCTAACAGAGCTGCCATTCTCTTCCAGTGGCAACATGCCCGGCCCCAGGGGAGAAATCAAGATTGGTCCAAGCCTCCTATGGCAAGCCCGTTACCCTTGCCAGTGACAGGATGATGGCAATCGTGGGCGCTGGCTTTGCTCGGCGGCCATACGGGGAGTCTTCTGAGAGGTGCTGGGAGCCTCCCCCCCTCTGACTCAAACAAAAGAGAAAGCCTCTTGAGAAGAGGACTCTTTCTCCTGCCCCCTTCCCTTCTACCTCGGTTACTCTTGTGTGAAGATATGAGCTCGGAGCTGCAGCAGCCGTCTTGACACCATGAGGAAAAGCCCAGAGAATGGCAGACACTGACCCAGACCCACCGGTGGCCAACTCACTGAACTAACTCAGAACTGCCGACTAACTTCCAGGCTCCTCTGGTTACACAAGATAATTCAATGACTGTATTGTTGAAGGCACCACGCTCGGCTATTCCGCTACTCACCATCAAAAGCACACTTACTGACCAATGCCTTCCTCTATATTATTGTATTTGCTTGTCCCTGCACAGGTAGTTGTGAACTGCACATTAGGAAAGAGGTTGAAGAGGTTAGATGACACAGCTAGTAAATGGTAGGACCGGAGCCCTTCTCTGCCTGCTGGGATAAATTCACTCAGTTCATGGACGACCCAACCTCAGGAGCCATGCCGCAAACCTTCGAAACCAGTATGTAAAGGTCCCATTCAAACATTTCCAAAATACGTTTGCAAAAGAAATGCCCTGACAGTTGGCTTGTTCTAAACATGCTGCTACCTTTTTTTAAAAAAAATTTTTTAAAGAATTCTTTTTTTTTTTTAAGATTTTATTTATTTATTTGACAGAGAGAGACAGTGAGAGAGGGAACACAAGCAGGAGGAGTGGGAGAGGGAGAAGCAGGCTCCCCACGGAGCAGGGAGCCTGATGCGGGGCTCGATCCCAGGACCCCGGGATCATGACCTGAGCCGAAGGCAGACGCTTAACGACTGAGCCACCCAGGTGCCCCATGCTGCTACTTTTTAAAGATTTATTTATTTAAGAAAGAAAGAGAAAGAGAGGATGACTGTGAGCGGGGGAGGGGCAGAGGGAGAGGGACAGGCAGACTCTCTGCTGAGCGCCGAGCCCGATGTGGGGCTCAGTCTCACGACCCTGAGATCATGACCTGAGCCGAAACCAAGAGTCCGTTGCTCAGCCGACTGAGCCACCCACACACTGCTATGTTTTAATACTCTGGTTTCTCTTCAGATTGCATAAATCTTTCACCTTTTCCTAAACATGTTGCTATTTTATAAAGCTCTCCCAAATTGCTTCCCCACCAAAAAATTAAAAAAAAAAAAAAAAAAAAGAAGAAGAAGGAAAAAATAAAGGGAGAAAGTAAGCATGCAGGAAGTCACCAGAAGAAACTTTTTGGTCTGGGAGCCAGGAAATGTCAAGGAAACAAATGGAGCTACGATTGACCCTCCCATCTCCTGTTGAGCCATGGGATTCAAAAACTGGCTCTTTATTAACATGTTCTCCATAGGGCAGTCCTGACAAGTGGCAGGCCACCGCAGAGGCCGAGAAAGCTGGATGTGATTCTGGGTTTTACAGTAATTTAACCAATACATATAGTAGTTGATGGTAGGGGAGGAAATTGAATTTTACCCTGAGTCTCTGAGTTTTTCTTGTTTTCAAACTGATTGGTCTGGACAATGGAAGACCAGGAGCCAAAATAAATCCCTTGTAAGCTGGAAATGCTCTCCTCTGAATACAGCTAAATATTTCTTTAATCCTTGCATTAAATTTGTTACTGGAGTATGAAAGCTATTTTATTTACTCTAAAATTTAAGCTGTTGTAATACTGTAATTATAGATGTAATGAGTGGGGGGTTGATTACTTCGGCAACCTATCTAAGGCACCTTAAAAGCATAATATCAGATGTTTGTTGTGCATTTATATTTTCGGGTCATAATGAAGATACTATCGTTAACGACTTTTTTATGTTATGAAAACCATTTCTTTCATTTTTGGATCATGGGAAGGGTCTTTAGTAATCCCAAGTTAGCATGAATATTCCTTTTTTGGAGCTTCTGGATCTACATTATCAGGCACATCAGCCAGTCCCCCCCAAAAAGTTATGTCACACTTCTGTTCCCAAGGGAACAAAGACATCGGGTCCCTTATTAACAGTGGCTTTTGTTGGCTTATTTTGTAATGTTTTTCTCTGACATTAAAGTTGTGTGTGGTTGGCAAGGATTTCTCTTCCTCAATTTGGATGTGGTTTCTGCCTCTGAAACTCGGAAAACAAGCTTGTTGATAAAGGACAAGCTGAAGGCACCCTCGCATGCGTAACTACTTCAGCCACAGACTCAAAAGACGCTTCCCTGAAAACAAATCGGAGCTGAAAACCATGTTCAAGTTCAAATGTTCTTCCCTTCAGAGATTTTCAGCTCAGTATTTATTTGTCCTTCCTATGTAATGGTTCAAAAAAAAGTATCTTCACATCCATTTAAAGCCAATTCCCTGGGCACCTGGGTGGCTCAGTCGGGTAAGCATCTGCTTTCGGCTCAGGTCATGATCCCAGGGTCAAGGGATTGAGCCTCCTGTTCTCCAGTCCTCTGGCTCCCTGCTCAGCGGGAAGCCTGCTTCTCCCTATCCCTCTGCCCCTCCCCCTGCTTGGGCTCTCTCTCTGTCAAATAAATAAAATCTTAAAAAAAAAAGGAGATAAAGCCAATTACCAACTCCTTGAGGTGCACCTCCCACACCCTCCCCCTCCCACCTCAGCCAGGGGCTTACATGTCCCATCCAGGGACATTAGTGAGAAGAACAGCTTGTTGCAGGAACAGACAGACTAGACCGGTGCCCTGGGAGAGAGACGGCTTCTCACAGGGGACCACAAACAGCCAGAAGTTCAACTCCAAGTGCATTAAACCACGGCATCTCTGACATTCCACCCTCCAATCTGTGCTCCAAGCGCATACGCTCTTCAACTAACTAAACCCAACTAAGCCAAGTTTAGTTAGCTGGTAGTACAACCTGCCCATGGACACACGTCCTGTGCTCACGCCAGCCTGCGGAATGCTGCAGTGAATTTCAAGTGGAAATCCCTGGATGTGAAATTTGCCCTTGGCCTTTCTAACCGAGAGCAGAGAGACTGGGACGGAGACAGAGACATGAAGTCCCACCCAGGCAAAATCAGTGTCGCAGGAGGGGGGCAGAATGAAGCCACTGCAGTCTCTCCCCTCAGATCCTTAAGCCTCAAGGTCCAAGACTTGCGAATCCACCCTTTTCAGCAGGGGCTGCTTTGCCAGGGCATCCGCCCTGGCCCCACCACCATTAACCTGGACACAATTGGCAAATTCCTTGTAAAAATGTTTTACTGGGATTTCTGATTCACTCGGTCCGGGCTTGTGGTTTATTTTTACTAAGAGGGGCCTCCTCTTGGAAAGAACGGCTCCAGTTATTGCAGTAACAGAAATGTTACTGGGCCTCCATAAATCAATTCAACACCCTGGTCTCTAGGGATTTGCCAAAAGATAATGGGTTGCAATTATGGAAGCTTCAGCACCAGTCGCCAGCGGGGCTCCGGGGAGATTTCCGAAGTCTGTGGGCACTTTGAAGACGAAAAGAAGGAAATCAATTCACGAAGCAGCAATTCTGCCCCAAACCACGCTGCTGGAGGAGAGGTAACGCTGGCTTCAATTAAAGTCATAAGGAACAGGTACCCGGGATTAGAAGGTGTGGCACAATCTTCTCCCATTCCCTCAGAGATTCCAAAGGCACTCAACCATGGATACGCAGGGTGATACATGAATAAAGATCACAGCTTGCACAGCTGAGGGGAAACGGTTAGTAACAGGCTTGGCCTACCTCTCCTCTACCTTGAAACCCTGGCGCTTTTCCTGCTACAATTGAGGATGCGCCTCTGGGCAGGATACTTGGGATCTGCTTTTCCCAGGAGGAAGAGGGTGGCAAGGGAGGTGAGCACAACCAGGAGACCCCCTGGCCAGTCCACCTGCCTGTCTCACTTCTAAGGGGAGGGGCACTGCCGCACAAAACATGGAGGTTTTCATTGAACATGATGGATGGGTGAGGGTTTTGCAGCTCCAAAGGTGGCGTCTGCTTTGAAGACACACAACCGCAGCCCTAGTAGAAGTGTCACAGCGTCTCATATGGCACTTCCAACGAGCCCATGAAAATTCAGCATGTATCTGCATCGCTTGAAACCAGAATTGGGCTTTTTTTTTTTTTCTTCCCGTCATCCTACCAGGTTTCGTAGGCACTGGGTGCGCACTCAGCTCCAAGAGCCCCAGAACACAGCATTTCCAGGATGGAGCTGGTCGGAAACAAGCCTTTCCGGAGGGAGGTGGACAGGGAAGGTGGGGCTGACCGGGTCCCTGCAAGGGCCCTGGCCGTCAGGTCCGTCCGAGGCTTCCCTCCGCCCTGGCCGCCGGCCTGCTGGGGAGCCCGCTCTTCTCCAGGTACACCAGCACGGGGCACAGTGGTTGCGAGGCTACCGGGGGCGAGTCACCCACACGACTCTTCCCACACGAGCCTGGTCATTCGTCCGGCGGCACCGAGGAGCCAGGCGCTCAGCGCCGGCGGGAGGCGACCGGTCGGAGCGCGCACCCCCGTGGAGACTCGCCCCCAGGTCTGTCACAGTTTCTAAGTCCGTAGGCTTTCCTCTCCCTCCCCTCTGCTCGTTCCCGAAACGGCACTTCCAGCTCGCGTTTCCCGCGGCCGCTGTGCCCTGGAACGCGAGAGACGGCAGGACCCCCCCCCCGCGCCGCCCCCCCGGGGACCCGCACCCGCAGCCTTCCCCTCGACGCGCAGGCCCCGGCGACCCCTCCTCGGAGACTCAGCCGCACAGCCCGCGCCCCCCGCGCACAGCCCCTGCCCCCGGCCGCCCCCGCGCCCCTCACCTCGCGCAGCAGGCGCTCCAGGTGCGGCTCGGCCCAGGCGGCTAGGGCGCCCGGCGGTCCCGCGCGCCGCAGCAGCTCCCGCTCCTCCTCGAGCGCCGCCACCCGGCCCTGCAGTGCGGCCGCCTGGGCGCCCAGCAGCAGGCAGGCGGCCGCTGAGCCCACGGAGAGCAGCAGGCACAACGCGCTCACCGCCCAGGCCACGGCCGCCGTCGCGGGGCGCCCCCCGCCGCCCGCCCGGCCGTCCTTCCGCGCGTCGCCGCCGGCGCGGTGGCCCGGGCTCATGGCGCGCGGGTTGCGCGTGGGTCTCCCAGGGGGGCGGTGCGGAGCCGCGGGCGCGGGCTGGCGCGCGGGGAGCCGGCGGCAGAGCCCGAGGCACGAGGTCGGCGGGGCGCGGGGCTTGGCCTCCGGGCAGCAGCGGAGCGCGGCGCACGCCCCCCTCTCCGCCGCCAGCTTCTCCACAGCGGCCACTTTGGGCAGTTTCCTCTATGCAAATAGACCCTGCCAGAAAAGGAGCGGGGACCCACCCAGGGGAGGAGCGGCCCGGCCGGCCCCGCGCGGCGAGGGGCGGGGGACGGAAGGGAGCTGGCTCCTCCGAGGCCCCCCACAACCCCCGCGCGCGCGCCTGGCCGACCCCTGGCCCGGCGCGGACCTCCGCCTCACCTGTCCCCGGCGCCGGGCTGCACCCCACTGCCGCGCGCGCACCTCCGCCGCTTCCCAGGCCCAGGTCCCCTGCGGTCCCGAGAGGACTGCGGTGCGCCCGGACCCTCGGCGCCTTTTGCAGCCCACCTCTGGCTGGAGCATCATCCGTGCCTGGGGGAAATGCACTTGTGAATTCACCTTCCCGACCCCCCCCCCCTTTTTTAAGTTCAGAACTTCAAACCCCGTGGAAAACTTAGTGAGTCCAGCCTGGATGGTGCCCTGGCGCCGCTCGGTGGCTGAAAGCGATCTCTGCGCACTCGCGCTTGGAGACGCAGTCTGGGTTGTGATCTCGCCAAGCGGAAAGATGCCTCTTAGAATCTTAGGGCTCTCACCATTTATTAGGTGCTAGACATGTGGTGCTGGGAGCAGAAATTGTAGGACCTCGCCGCTGATCTAGAGAGGGTTTGCATTTGAGAAAATCGAGACTATCACAAATAGAAAAGATGGGGGGAAAGAGCTCCAACTTTTGTTCAGATGATGGCTTAATTCCGCAGTGGAAGCCCAGTTCGGCCAACAGTAATAATCCAGTATGCACCGCATTGAGCCTATCCCGCGGTCCTGCTGCAGACTTAGATCACAGGGTTCAGGTAGGAAAGCCTGAATGTAGAATGAAGAGGCCCTCACGGTCTTTCCAAGAAAAGGAAGAAAGGCTGGAAGTCAGGCAGGGTCTCTGCGTGGTCACACATTCATTCCTACCAGGTGTATTTATATCCTAAAACGGGTCTCACCATAACGCTTCCACTAAAGCCTGTAATATTCAAATAAAATCACAAACTAACTGCTCGCTTGGATCTTTGTGATTTGGGCAACTCCACAACCTTTTTTTTTTTTTTTTTTTTTTTTTAGAAAAAGACCTGTTACATCTTCCTTCTCGCTCTCTGGATATCTGGATTATTCATTTCGGTGGCTAGATTACTCATCTCTGAAAACTGTTGAGGACCTCCAGCTGACATGTCCCTCCTTACTCCCTTAATCCAGAGGGGAAAACCACCTCTGGGATTGGAATAAAACAAGTGATTGGCGTCTTACCTCTGCAACTTTGTAGCTGTGACCTTCCTTAGGTAAATTGGGCTTATGGTTAGGTGATTATACAGAGATAGATCTTGGGGCTATGCTAAAATCCGGCATGTGCCCAATAAATAGTCTGAAAAGTACTTGCTAAGCAAACTAGATTGTCTACTCAGGAAGAGGCCAACGCCAGATTATAGGTTGGGACTTCAGTCTTACTACAGACACATGGGCTAATTGCCCATCACCTGTGTTAATGTTACTGCATGTCCCCATGTTTGTAGCAGCATTATCTACAATAGCCAAATTATGGAGGCAGCCCAAGTGTCCATCGACTGTTGAATGGATAAGGAAGAGGAGATATATATATATATATATATATATATATATGATAGAATATTACTCAGCCACAAAAAAGAATGATATCTTGCCATTTGCAATGACATGGATGGAGCTAGAGAGTGTTATGCTGAGCGAAATAAGTCAGAGAAAGACAAATACCATATGATTTCATTCATATGTGGAACTTAAGAAACAAAACAAACGATCATAGGGGATAAAAAGAGAGAGAGAAATGAACCAAGAAACAGACTCTTAACTATAGAGAACAAACTGATGGTTACTAGAGGGGAGGTGGGTAGGGGGGATGGAGGAAACAGGTGATGGGGATTAAGGAGAGCACTTGTGATGAGCACCGGGTGATGTATGGAAGTGTTGAATCACTATACTGTATACCTGAAACTAATATAACACTGTGTGATAACTAACTGGAATTTAAATGAAAACTTAAAAAAAAAAGCCAAGCTCATTGATCCGTTAGGCCTTTGCCCTCGCCTACTACCTCACTATCTGGAACATTCTGCTCTCAGATCTTTGAACAGCAAGTTCTTTCTTCAGGTCAAGGTCCCCAGGTTCTCAAACCTCACTGGCTCTGAAGGACCTTCCCAGGCTGCCTAACCTAAGGCATCTCTGAGCCCACCGGCCCCCTCCAAAGGATTACTCAGGGGATCAGGCCACTTATCACTGTTTGAAGTTACCTTTTCATTAGCAAGACCTTTGTCTTGTTCACCACTGTTTTCTCAAAAAACAGAACAGGATCTGACACATGGCTGATGCTCAGTAAATATTTGTCAAATGAATTAAGGCAAGGTGAAAATAGGTTTACTGCCTGCAGCTTTAAAAGCCAAGGAAGAAAATACTCTATCTTGTTTTTGTCAGTTGGGGTTCTAGAAGGAACAGATCACCTCCTCAGGCCTGAATGTAAAGACTCTTTACAAAGGGGGCCAGCTGAAGGGAAGCCAACAGGGGATGCTGAAGAAGCCCCCTGGGGTAGCAACAGTGGGGAGCATTACCATTCCAGCTGAAGGGGTGAGGAGAAGGAGCTGTTGGGGGGACCCTATGAATGCTCAGAGCTATAAAAAGGTCTGAACAAGAGAAGCTGTGGACTTCAGTTAAGGGACACCATGAGTTGGAAAGTGGGAGTTGGGTGGGGGAGATAATTTTATCTCCTCCTGCTCTCTGATCTGCTGGGTCTCCCCCCTCCCGCTGACCAAACCCACAGGGCAGGGAGCCCAGATGATGCAGTGTAAGAGGTGAGCCTGCTAAAGACAGAGAGTCAGAGAGATTAAGAGCAGCTCTATAGAGGGAAAAAAGAGAGAGAGAGAGAGAAAATCTCCACCACATTACCTAACACGCATATAGCACTTAGCAAGCTCAATACAGCTACGGCTGCATCTGAATGGCTAAACTGTCAGCAACAGGTACTAATCCTCAGGGAGCCCAATTGGCCACTTGGTGGCAAATCAACTACTTTGGATTCCCTCCAACCCAGAAAGGCCAGCACTTTGTCCCTCATGGGGATAGCTAGCTATTCCAGGTATGGGCTGGTCTTTCCCATCTGTAGAGCCTCAGTCCGTACCGTTGTCCTGACAGACAGCCCAATCCATAGGTATGGAATCCCACACAACATAGCATCTGAGCAAGGGACCCACTTGACAGTGACTGTGGAATCCATGGGTCGGATTACATCCTGCACCAGCCAGAAGCAGCCAGGCTCACAGGACACTGGAACTGCCTTCCGAAGGCACGGGTGAAGAACCAACTCATATAGTATTCAGAGGCAAAATACAGGTGCAATAAAGGTGCCCTTTTATCCACGGCAGGGGTGGGGGGTGTAAATTCCAAGACCCTCAGGGGATTCCTGACACTGCAGATCGTACCAAACCCCATATATATTATATTTTTCTCCTATATAGACATTCCTGTGATAAACTTTAATTTATAAATTAGGCACAGTAAGGGATTAACAATAAAAAATAGAACAATTATAACAATATCTTGTAATAAAATTTATGTGAATGTGGTCTCTCTCAAAATATTACACTGTGTTCACCCCTTTTTTTTTCTTTTTTTGGTGGTGATGTGAGGTGATAAAATGCTTTTGCGCTGAGAGGAAGTGAGGTGAATGATGTCGGCGTAGTGACGTAGCGTTACTATTGACCTTGCGATGATACATCAGGAGGATCATCTTCTTCCAGACCGTGGTTGACCGTGGATCACTGAAACCCCAGAACGTGAAACCGTGGATAAGGGAGGGCTCCTGTACTCTAAAAGCCTGCAGGGCCACCTTTCTGGTCGTGGTATATGATGCTGTGTTCCCAATAAAACATGGGTGTAGGAACCAAGGAGTAGAAGCGAGAGTAGCCCCACGCACCATCACCCCCCATGACTCACTGGGGGATTTTGTACTTGCTGTCCTCACAACTGTGGGTCCTGCAGGGCTGGAGATGCTAGTTCTCAAAGGGGTTATACTCTCTCCAGGGGATGCAGCAGGGGTCCATTCGACTATAAGTTATGGCTGCCACCCAGGGCACTTTGAGCTCTGTGTCCAGGGACCTGAAGTCAGAGAGTCACCATTTTGGTGGGGGTGACTGATCCTAATCAGCAGGAGGAGATAGGGCTGCTTTTATACAGTGGGAGCAGGGAGAAATATGCCAGGCACCTGGTGATACTCCTTTGCCCCCTTGTAACTGTGAACAGCAGTGTGCAGGAACCCAGCCTGATGACTGACAAAGGCGCAGACTCTCCAGAATAAAAGGGACATTATAAAATATTTTATTAAAAAAAAAGAGATTGTTTGGGTCAGATAGGGTTGATAACCATTGCAAAAGATCATAAGTAATGTTGATCGTGAAAAAGTTCAAATATGGGGCGCCTGGGTGGCTCAGTGGATTAAGCATCTGCCTTCAGCTCAGGTCATGATCCCAGGGTCCTGCGATCATCCAGCTCCCTGCTCAGTGGGGAGCCTGCTTCTCCCTCTCCCTCTGCCCCTCCCCCTGCTTGTGCACTCTCTCTCTCTCTCAAATAAATAAATAAAATCATAAAAAAAATAAAAAGCTCAAATATGTTCAAAATGCTCTGTTTAAGAAAGCAAGGGTACTTACTCATTTTTGTTTAATTACTAGTAAAAATGTTTTAAATTAAACTATACAGCTTAATGGGCTAAGCTTCAATTACCTGAGGAAGTTGTTGCATAGAAAAAGTGGTGTGATACAGTGGAGAAAACACCAGGTCTTGACGTTAACACCTGGATTCTAGTCCCAGCTCCACTGATACCTCCCAGCTACTTTCTATTTTGGACCCGCAGTTTTCCCGTTTATAAGATGGAGATACTGACAGAGACTAGATTTCCTCTGCCTGAAACAACTAGGAAGTGAGGCAAACTATATGAATTGGCAGTTGTCAAGACACTGGACACCAGGCAGTGAAGGCCAGCCATCCTTGGACGATGGGACTGCCCCATTTATTTTACTGTCAGGAGATGTTTTCAGGTCACGGTGCAGGGAGAGGGACCCGGGCAGAGCCACCCTGCGGTGAAGAGAGAGAGAGAGTGTTACAAGTCCAAGAAAGCCAAGGTGGTTAGAATTTGCAGGCTAGAAGAGTGGAGAGAGAGACCATCATCACATTTTCAAGGAAACTACCTGAGGTCAAGGAAGAACCACACAAAAGGACCAGGAAGGAAAAGCTGATCATTCACAGGGCATTGGATAGAGTAAGAGATTTTGCCTCGGTAGTAGGGAAAAAAAACCAAACAAACCCAGCCCTACACCAAATGCTACTCTGGTCCTTCCTAACCAAGCTTAAATCTCAAACCTAAAACGATCAAGCTGATTCAAGCAACTTAATCATGTCTCATAACAAAGCTCAATTACATAGGAAAATAAAAATATCCGGTATCCAACGAGGTAAAACGAAAAGGTAAAATTACCAGGCATGCAAATCAGCAAGAAAATATGGCCCATAGTAGAAGAAAAAGCAATCAGTCAAAACTGCTGCCAAAATGAGATAGAATTAGCAGACAAGGATATCAAAAGTTCTAATTTTATTCCATAGACTCAAGGAACAAAGAAGAAAGAATGAATATGTTAAGTAGAGACGTGGAAAGTTGGATTGCTTTTTTAAGAACTAAAGCAAAAATCTAGAGATTAAAATGAGAGTGTTTGATATGAAAAATCCAGCGGATGGGATGAAAGGCAGATCAGACACTGCAGAAGATTAAGGAACTTGAAAATAGAGCTATAGAAACTATCCAAAATGAAACAGAGGTGAAAAGATTGCGGGGGAAATGAGCAGAGCATCAGCAAGCTCTGGGACAGTTTCAAGTAAGTAACTGGAGTCCCCAGGGGAGAGGACCAAAAAAATTTTTGAATAATCAATGGCTGAAAAACAATTATAAATATGATAAAAACTATAAACTCACAGATCCAAGAATTTTAAGGAACCCAAGCATAAAGATCGTAAAGACAACCACACCACCAAGCACATCATAATCAAATTGCTTAAAAGGAATGGTAAAGAAAAAAACCTTAAAAACAACCAAACAAAAAGACATGTACAGAGGAATCAGCACAACAGTAAACTTTCCACTGGAAACAGTGCAACCCAGAATAGAGGGAAACAGTATCTTTTGTCAAGCCAGAATTCTATACCCAATGCAAGTATCTTTCAAAAACCAAAGTCTCAACAAACACTTTGATCCAAAAGCTAAAAGGATGTATTACCAGTCAGCCCACAATAAAAATAAATGTTAAAGGAAGAAATTCAAGCGGAAGGAAAAGCCATAACAGATGGAAATATGGGTTTACATAAGGGATTGAAAACCTCTGGAAATGGTGACTCTGTGGGTAAATATAAGAAGTCTTATTTAAATCTCTTTAAAAGATAATTGAGGTCTTAAAACAAAAATAACAGTGTACTGTGGGGTTGTAGCATATGGCTAGTAAAATGTGTGATGACAAGAGTACAAAGCTCAGGAAGGGAGAAATGGTAATTTACTGTTAGAAGATCCTTTTGCTCAGGGTCGTGAGTTCAAGCCCCGTGTTAGGCTCCACGCTGGGCGTGGAGTCTACTTTAAAATATATATATATATATGTGTGTGTGTGTGTGTGTGTGATCCTTTTGCTATATAAGTGAACTAGCATAATGTTACTTAAAGGCAAATTGTGATAAGGATGCATACTACAAACTCTAAAGCAATTGCTAAACACAACCCCTCCGCACACACACACACAAGGAGAATTGTAGGTAATAAGCCACCAACAAGGGGAGCCTGAGTGGCTCAGTCTGTTAAGCTGCTGACTCTTGATTTTGGCTCAGGTCATGATCTCAAGGTGGTAAGATTGAGTTCCAAGTCAGACTCTGCACTGGGCGTGGAGTCTGCTTGAGATTCTCTCTCTCCCTCTGCCCCTCCCCCGCTCATGTGCATGATCTGTCTCTCAAATAAATAAAATCTTAAAAAAAAATATAGGGAATAAATTAAGAAATTATGAAAATAATAACTACCATTCACTAGAACTTTATGTAAATTATTCCATTTAATCCGCACAATCACCCTTGGGAAGTTAGGTATTAGCACCCAGTTCACAGATGAGACTACAGAGGATATGTACCTTGCTCACCTATCTGAGTAATTCCAGGGTATGAATCCAGTGTGACTCTGCAGAAAAGCATTGCCACACTGACCAGATTATTCTAACATGTGCAGTTGTGAGACACACAAAGTAAGGTCAATGTTTCTGAAGCAATTTTAAAAATATAAAAAAGAAATAGTAAGATCTTTTAAAATTAAATTCCTCTACCAATGACATAGGCCTGTTCTTGTTATTCATTCAAAATTGTACCTGCCCATGTTGTCTTTAGTGAAGAGTAAATCCAGCAGCTTTAAAAAGCACTGGATTTTGTGGGGGGCGCCTGGGTGGCTCAGTCATTAAGCATCTGCCTTCGGCTCAGGTCATGGTCCCAGGGTCCTGGGATGGAGCCCCGTGTCGGGCTCCCTGTTCCGCGGGAAGCCTGCTTCTCCCTCTCCCCCTCCGCCTGCTTGTGTTCCTTCTCTTGCTCTTTCTCTGTCAAATAAATAAAATATTAAAAAAAAAATAAAAGCAGTGGATTTTTATAACTTTAAAAAAACACATAAATTTCATTTATATTTCTAATTGGAAACATTTTAAGTCATGGGGTGGGGGAGGGGCATGGGACTGCCCCCAAATCTACAATTAATCTTTAATTCATCTCATTACATGTAACTACCATTAATAGTATCTGAAAGAACTAAGTCTGTGAGGTGCCTGTCTCAAAGGATATTTTCAGGTGGTTTCAAGTCTTCATAATTAAATCTATGTCTGTCTTGTGTAGATGTATAATTTCCCCCCAAAATTGCAAAGTTTAAACCAAACTAAAACAAGGAAAGGAGTGAATATCAGAAAATATATCTGAAGAGTAGACATTCTTGATTGGTAAAAACAAACAAATTTCTTTGAAAATCCTATTCTCCATGACATTTCAGTGAAATGTCACAATAAAAACTACAAATTTAGGGGATCAAAAATAGACTCCTTTATTTATTTATTTATTTTTTAAAGAATTTATTTATTTGACACACAAAGACAGACAGCTAGAGAGGAAACACAAGCAGGGAGAGTGGGAGAGGGAGAAGCAGGCTCCCAGCTGAGCAAGGAGCCCGATCCCGCATATTTTTAATTTAATTTTTTTTTTGAGAGAGAGAGTGAGCACGAGCAGGGGGGAGGGGCAGAGGCAGAGGGAGAAGCAGACTCCCCGTTGTACAGGGAGCCTGATGCGGGGCTCCATCCCAGGACCCCAGGACCATGACCTGAGCCGAAGGCAGAAGCTTAACGACTGAGCCACCCAGGCGCCCCAGAATCCTTTTTTAAAAAAAGATTTATTTATTTGAGAGAGAGTGGGGGAGGGGTGGAGGGGGAGAGGGAGAAAGAGAATCCAAGCAGACTCCCCACAGAGAGCGTAGTCTGACATGGGGCTCGATCTCACAACCCTGAGAACACAATCTGAGCTGAAATCAAGAGTCAGACGCTTAACTGACTAGACCACCCAGGCAACCCCCAAAATAAAATTCTTGATAGTTTAGTAATTTCTCATGCCATAAAGAGGAACAATTAACTTTGTTAGAAAATTTTAAAGTCATCTGGGTTAAAACATTTACAGAAAACAAAGTAACTTCTTTTTATTACTGGGACACTAAATGCCAGGTAATCTGCTACATTTTAATCACCTGATAGCATAGATATTAACCCTAAGAAATTCCAAGTAACATAGTAAAATTACTTCAAATCATTTGCTCCCCAAACCCAGAGAAGATGGGGGACTGACCTTGGAACCATGCTGGTAAGAAGTCTGAACTCTTTCAATTCACTGAACTCTTACCCCAAGGAATTAGCTGATAGGTGAGAAATAAAAGACACAAAGGGCTGGAAGCTTCTTTACATTATGGCATTTCAACCTGGAGGCTTGATTAGAGCTAGGTTTTTGTTTTAAGGCCATGATACCTCACAGGTTCTGTGTATTTCCTATTTGAGTCACCCTGGAAGCACATCAGCACGTCATCTCATTGTCAGTCTGAGGTTCAGATTGATACCTGAGTTCACATGCTATCAACCCTCCATTATAAAGTTCTCCACCAGTTTTTCATCCGATGGTTTTAACCTCCACTGATGATTGCTGCCTGGATCCATTATTTCATTAACAGTTGCAACATAGTGCCTTTCTAACATCCCTTCTGTGTTTAGAAGGAATTCTATTTCAAAAAATTCCTTTCGGGGTGCCTGGGTGGCTTAGTTGGTTAAGTGTCTGCCTTCGGCTCCCGTTATGATCTCAGGGTCCTGGGATCAAGTCCCGCATTGGACTCCCTGTTCAGTGGGGAGCCTGCTTCTCCCTCTCCCTCTGCCCCTCCCCCCTGCTCGTGCTCTCTCTCTCTCTCTCAAATAAATAAAAATAAATTTAAAAATTCCCTTCATTAACTATAAGTTTACAGAGTCAGTGGGGACTAGAGAAATGGACTACTCTGGTGAAATACTGAATATGGGAAATTCTTTAAAGACAAATGAGCCAGTTTCATTAGCAAAGAAACAGAATTGGGGGGGTGGGCAAAAGGTATACACCATGATTCTAAGGGACCTAAGACATATTAGCAGTTTGTGGATGCTGAAATGGGTCCTGATTCAAAGCAACCAACTATAAAATGACATTTTCTTAAGACAGACTTTAAAAATAGACTCAATATCAGATAAGGAATTATTTTGTTAGGTATGATAATGGTAGGGTATCTTTAAAAACTCATCTGTTAAAAGGTATACAGAAATAATATGGGTGAAATATGGTATCTGGCATTTGTATACAATAGGAAAATAGGTTGAGGAAGAGACGAAACAATTTGCAAAGTGTTTTGAAGCTAGGCTCTAAGTATTTAGAGGTTCATTATTCTTTTGTATTATATATATATTTTTAAGATTTTGTTTATTTGACCAATTGAGAGAGAGAAAGAGGGAGAGTACACAACTGGGGGAGGGGCAGAGGGAGAGGGCGAAGCAGACTTCCCGATGAACAAGAAGCCTGATGCGGGACTTGATCCCAGGACCCTGAGATCATGACAGGAGCCAAAAGCAGACATTTGACTGAGCCACCCAGGTGCCCCATTGCATTATATTTTTAAAAATTAATTACCAATATAGAACTAGTCATCTTCCCCATATGACTCAAATTAAGTGTATTCACATCACCTATATCCCAAGTCTGGATTGACCAAATTGTAAAACTAACCTATCTTTGACTTTACATTCCCTCTATCTAAAAAAATAAAACAAAACCAAGTCACCAACCAAACTAAACTGTAGCTTAAGGATTTAGCTGGAGATGGCAACCTCTTAAAAATGGTAAAATGATCAACTCTTTTAAGAATTAAAATTGTTGGGCACTTGGGTGGCTCAGTTGGTTAAGTGACTGCCTTCGGCTCAGGTCATGATCCTCAAGTCCCGGGATCAAGTCCCACATCGGGCTCCCTGCTCAGCAGGTAGTCTACTTCTCCCTCTGACCCTCTTCCCTCTCGTGCTCTCTATCTCTCATTCTCTCTCTCTCAAATAAGTAAATAAAATCTTAAAAAAGAAAATTGTTTTGACCTATTTATTTGCAAACATTCAATCTATTAAGCCAAAAATTATTGACACTGCTCTTGGTACTATAATTCGAAATGAATCCTTCTGACCATACTTGAAAATGCAGTTTGTTAAGAATTACTAGATGTTTCCATTTAAATTATTTTATCTGCATCAAGTTTTGTGGGAATCCCAAACTTCAAATTGGGGAGGATTTAAAAACTCAGTGCACCTTCCTAAGTTTGTCTTCATTCATTTCCTCATGTCAAGATAAGTTTTAGGTACTGATATGTGCCTACCTGCTGAAAACACAATTTTAAATTCAAATGACCATACAATTTTAACCATTTTGATGGTTGAAGCTACATATCAACTATAGTAAAGAAAAATGTGAAGATGGAATCTAAGTAATAAAACTTTCTATTAACCATTACTTTCCATTTCAGCACAGCTCATTTCACAGTAGTGAACAAGAATCAAACTGATGGGAGTTTTGGACTCATTGAAGTGTGCTTTCACAGAAAGCTGGAATCTAGGAAACCTGAGGGTACGTCACAGCTCAGCCACAACTGAGAGACTTGGCCAAATCCTTTCCAGTTTCCGTAGCATCTAGCTCTTCAAGATTACTCAGAGGAATAGCTTTCAATTTTACGAAATGTAAGACTTCACAGGGTAATTTGCTGCCAAGTAATAGTGGTTGTCAATTTTATTTATCTGCTCTGAACATTCTGATGAATGAGTGGATGAATGAGAACACCCGAGAAATAAGCAGGAGCTGAAAACATTGCAAACCACCTATTTAGCTGCACTTTAAAAAATGCCTCATAAAAACCAAGCTTTCAAAATGGACTAGACTGAAATGTAAGAACTGAGTCCATAAATTTCCTAGAAGTAAACACAGGCAGTCCTTGCTTATCCATCTGGGTGATGATTTTGTGGATCTGACGCTAGAAGCAAAGGCAACAAAACCAATAATAAACAAGTGGGACTTCATCAAACTTTTACCTCTGCACAGCAACGGGCATCATCAACAAAATGTAAAGGCAAACTAGTGAATGAGAGAAAATATTTGCCAATCGTGTATAGGATGAGGGGTTAATATCCAGTATGTGAAAAACTCCCACAACTCAAAGGAAACAATCTCATTAAATGGGCATGACCTGAATAGACATTTTTCCCAAGAAGACATCCAGATGGCCAACAGACACCTGAAAAAATGCTCAACATTACCCATCATCAGGGAAGTGCAAATCAAACCCACAGTATCACCTCACATCTGTTAGAATGGCTGGTACCAAAGAAAGAAGCAAATGTTGGCTAGTAAGTGGAAAAAAGGGAATACTTGGGCGCTGTTGGTGGGAATATAAGTTAGTGTGGCCACTCTGGAAAACAGTATGGAGGTTCCTCAAATAATTAAAATAGAGCTACCCTATGATCCGGTGATTCCACCTTTGAGTTATTTGTCCAAGGAAAAAGAAAACACCAACTGAAAAGACGTATGCACCTCCATGCTCACTGCAGCATTATTTATGATAGTCAAGATAAGGAAACAACCTAAGTGTCTGTCAATGGGTGAGTGGATAAAGAAAACATGATACACGTGTGCGTGCTTTATCAGCCATTAAAAAAGAATGGTGATGGGTATTGAGGAGGGCACGTTCTGCATGGAGCACTGGGTGTTATGCACAAACAATGAATCATGGAACACTATATCTAAAACTAATGATGTAATGTATGGGGATTAACATAACAATAAAAAATTAAAAAAAAAAAGAAGTTATAACATAAAAAAAAAAAAAAAAAGAATGCATCTTGCTGTTGCAAACAACATGGTTGGACCTTGAGGCATTATGCTAGTAAGTCAGAGAAAAATGCTATATGATCTCACCTGTGGAATCTAAAACAAAAACCACTACCAAAAAACCAAAACCAAACTCAGACGTTGATGGTGGTTTCAGGGGTGGGGGGAGGAGGTGCCAGGAGGTGGGCAAAATGAGTGAAAGGGGTCAAAAGGTATGACTTCTGGTTATGTCATGGTAACGCGGTGTACATCATGAGGACTATGGCTAATAATACTGTATTTTTTATATTTGAAAGTTGCTAAGAATAGATCTTAAAAGTTAACACAAGAAAAACATTTTGTGTGGTGTGGATGTTCAGATTTTACAATATATACCAATAATGAATTGTTGTACACCTAAAACTAATGTTAATTATACCTTAATTTAAAAAATTTTAGGGCGTCTGGGTGGCTCAGATGGTTAAGCATCTGCCTTTGGCTCAGGTGATGATCCTAGGGTCCTGGGATCGAGTCCCGCATCAGGCTCCCTGCTCTGCGGGGAGCCTGCTTCTCTCTCTGCCTCTACCGCTCCCCCTGCTTGTGCTCTCTCTTCTGACTCTCATGAATAAATAAATAAAACATTAAAAAAATTTTTTTAAAAACAAAGGACTTCAATATTTTTTACAAACTATGAGGCATCAGATTAAGAAAAATACCTAATTACAAATGATCTATATTTATTCATTGGCCATTCTAAACCTTTCCTGTGAGTGCTGAAGCTGCGTCATGATCAAGTGAAAATCTGGTGCTTTCAGAAAGAGTTCAGAAGCACAAGGATAAAGCCATAGGACCCTGAGAGCTCACAGAAGGGAAGGTTGGCAGTAAACATTCACATCATGATTGATCCCAGAGGTAACACCCTAATACTAAAACATTTCTTCTTAATTTACTGAGATTTCACTTTATTTTCCAAAATTCTAGGAACTATGCTTAGGAATTAGCCAACATTGTGAAGAATGTAAGTATTTTTGAGAAGAGAAAGGGGGTTAACGATCTTTAATTTCTTAGAAATAGCATGGATATTTCTCTTTCTTCCCACATCCTAAGTTCAGCTACTCCGAGGGAGGGAATTCTTGATGGAGGAGAAATTCAACATTAATTTGGGAACTTGAAGCACTTGTAGGGAAAAGAGCAGAGGCTCGGGTACTACAGAGCCCTGGTAGCACGGAAACGGAGGGAAGGTAAAGGATGGCAGGCACCTTAATCTCCATAGCAACATTGCTAGATCAGGGAGAACCTTCTCATCAAATGCTCCTTTAAAAAAACCTTGTTACACATCCAGCTAATACACACACATGAAAATATGTTCAACATCACTCATCAGAAAAATACAAATCGGAAGCACAAGGAGATACCACCTCACACCTGTCAGAATAGCTAAAATTACAAGAAACGACAGGTGTTGGTGAGGAGGAGGAGAAAGGGGAACTCTCTCACACTCTCCGGGCGGGGGTAGGGGGGTGGGTGGGGATGCAAGCTGGTGCAGCCACTCTGGAAAACAGTATGGAGGTTCCTCAAAAAATTAAAAATAGACCTATCCTACAACCCAGCAATTGCACTAACTAGGTATTTACCCAAAGGATACAAAAAACTGATTCAAAGGGATACATGTACCCCAATGTTTATAGCACCATTATCAACAATAGCCAAACCACAGAAAAGAGCCCACATGTCCACCAATTCATGGATAAAGCTGATGTGGTATATGGATACAATGGAGTATTACTCAGCCATCAAAAAGAATGAAATCTTCCCATTTGCAACGACATGGATGGAGCTGGAGTATAATGCTAAACAAAATAAGAGAAAGACAAATACATGGTTTCATTCATACAAGGGATTAGAAACTAAGCAACCGAACATAGGAGGAAGAAGAGAGGCAAACCAAGAAAGACTCTTGACAGAGAACACACAGCTGGTTACCAGAGGGGAGGGGAATGGGAGGATTAGGTGGAAAATAGGTGATGGGGGTTAAGGCCACTGATTGTGATGAGCATCTGAGCACTGAGTGTTGTATGAAGTGCTGGACTGATGAAAATTCTACACTTGAAATTAATACTATACTGTATATTAACTGGAATTCAAATAAAAGCTTGGGAGAGAAAAACAAACACCTTGTCACAACTTACAGTTCAACTATTATGAGGGTAGTTACTGTATGTGGCCTGCATCAGAAGCCTGAGATTAATTTCTGCTGTGATTCTGCGGTAGAATTTCAACTTTCTTAAATTCCTGGTCAACTTCAGGAACAGGAGCCTTGTTATATTGGCAAATGTCTCCTGTGAATAATGCAGGGGACCCAGCCTGGTTTCACTATTTGTCATACAAGAAAATCCCATATGTTCTATGTTTAAAACACAGACAAACTCAAATCTTTGTGTAAAACACATAAAAATGGCAGTATTTTTGACAAACAAACCTGTATCTGAATAATCAGTTATGGATTCTATAACAAAAAATATTTCTACCTAGCAGTTCTTGTTTTTTACTAAATTAAGTAACATTTACTTAGTTTCTACTGTGAAGACAGCTAACAGTAAGAAAAAAACACCTACAAGCAGACAGTTTATCATGTTAACCAATTATAGTCTGGAAATTTCTGCAGAGGTTTCCATAAAAATTTTAGGTTTGTTTATTCTAGCTCTGTGAAAAATGCTGTTGGTATTTTGATAAAGATTGTGTTAAATGTGTAGATGTGTAAATGGCTTTGGATAGTATAGATACTTTAACAATATTTGTTCTTCCAATCCATGAGTGTGGAATATCTTTCTATTTCCTTGTGTCATCTTCAAATTCTTTCATCAATGTTTTATAGATTTCAGAGTACAGGTCTTTCACTTCTTTGGTTAATTTTATTCCTAGGTATCAATATTTGTGCTGGGCCACTAGTCTTATGCCAGATCCCCTGAAGTGCTGTGGTGGCTGGGCATTGTGTGCTGGGGCTGCTGGGGCTGCAAAACTGGGCACTAATAGGGACACACAAGAAGATGGCTGGGCAAAACTGGGCCTGTAGCGTGGTGGTGTCTGGGGTCATGCACCTGGATGAGGTGCAGTGACTGGGCACTGTGTGCAGTGGCAGCTACGTACCTGGTGGCTGGGGGGTAGTCCATGAGGGTGCCTCAGGGCACGTGGCAGGGTGCAGTATTGCAGAAGTGCATGGGGCAGCAGTTCAGGGTGCTTATACGGCTTTAACAAAATTTGGCCTGAACCCAAGGCTGAGACCAGCAAGCTCGGAATGGGACAGTCCTCAGAAGAACACACTGTGAACAGGTCAGGCAGTGAATGTCTGTGCAGCCCCACTTTCTGCTGATAAATTATGGGGGGCAGGGGAGGAAAATGGTGGCTGCTAGCTCCCTCATTCTCAGTGAAGTCCCTCAACATGTTCCAAAATCAGTATGAAGAGATCTCTCTCCCATTTGTCCCCGGAATTTTTAAACTGCAGTTTTTATGTTGCCTCTCAGGGCAAGCTGCTGTCTCCTTAAGGGTGGTGACCCAGCTATAGACACCCAGGAATGCCCAGTGCCAAGACCTCCAAATCTCCAGGTTCCCAAAGCCACTGGCTTTATAAACTCATGGAATTCAGCCCCTTTGGTTTCTAAAGCCAGAAACCATGGAAGTTAGTCCTCCCTGTGTGAGTTCCCTGGTGTGAGGGGAAATTTCTCTGTCCTTTCCATGTGAGCAGACTCCTGCACCTTTCTGACCTTTCTAACTTTTCAATTGCAGCTTCTTCTCTATATTTAGTTGTGGAGTTTCTTCTACCAGTCTTCAGATTGCTCTATAGTTTACTGATTTGGTTGTGGATGATAGCTAGTTGAAAAGGTGGGACAGGGTGAGCTTAGGGTCTTCCTACTTTGCCATCTTCGCAAGCTCCTCCCTTCTCTTTCAGAGATGAACTTCAGACATTACTTACAACTTCCTACTTGCCTTTTATAGTGCTTAGGGGTGCTTCTATTGCCAGGAATATGAGATAGAAGAAGACATGACAGGGAGATGGGTATGTGCCACAAGACCTCTAAGTATGCCTGAAGTCTATTTCTAGGGGGATTGGAGAAGACTGTGATTCAGACCAGTCAAGGATACATGGGGCATAGTTTCAGGCTCAGCCTGCACTTGAAAATCAAGGATTTAACTTGAGCAACTGTCAAATGGGCTGAACTATTTTTGTATGTAACCCATTTCCCTTTATTCACCAAGTTGAATTTGAGATGATAAAATCCTAGTTAGTCAGAAAACATCTTAAGCAGGAAAATTATCACTCTTGATGAATCCTGAGTGGTGCCTTTGCATCACTGTGAAAATTAAGCTTTGTATTTCTCATGGAAAATTATTTTTAATTGTGATTTTTTAAGGTATTCAGCAGCATTTACAGCAAAAGTTTTCCTCATGTTATGGTTTCTGTGCCATGGAGTGAGAGTTGTGTAAAGCCTGGGTCTCTCCCCTTTGCCTCTCTCACTGTCTTGAGTGTCTCTGGGCCACAGCCAATTTCTGGCTTGGACTAAGGTTTGGCAGCATGTGCTGGGCAGAAAGGAATGACATCCAGAGAGTAGAGGCACTTTGTACCAGTTTTTCAACCTGGTAGAAGGAGAAGCATAGAAATGCTCATGGAAGTGGGTAGGGGTGGAATAGAGTGATGGTTTTTGTTAAGAGGAAGACATTTGACTTCTAAAAGATGGTGCAGTGTGTTCATTCACCATAAAACTTTCTCCACAAAACATATAGCAATAGTAGATAAAATATAAGAAGAGAAAACAACGAAGATAAAACTGGTTTCAACTATGAGGTTTTAAAAATAGTGAAATAGGAATAGAGAAGTGCCCAATAGTGAGCAAGACGGAAAGCCTGGGCTTGCTGAGATCTGGTCTTGGACACACTCAGGGTGGGCAAAAGTTCAGTCCTGCAGGGTGAAGTTCTGCAAATTTCATGAAAGATAAAAAACAAGAGCTAGCCTTTTGGGATGGGGCCAAGGGTTGGGGTAGAACTCCACATTAAAACCCGAAAAGAAACTGAAAAGCTGACTCTCAAGTGCCTTCTGAGGCCTTAGTTCCGGTGAGTCCCAGGCCTGGGGAGATACAGATGGAACTGGTGACTGGTCACTTAGCCTTACCATAGTGCTGACTTCATGTAGGCAGCAATAACAAATCCACATTTTAAAAAAAACTTTCAGGACGCCTGGGTGGCTCAGTCGGTTAAGCGTCTGCCTTCAGCTCAGGTCATGATCCCAGAGTCCTGGGATCGAGTCCCACATCGGACTCCCTGCTCTGCGGGGATCCTGCTTCTCCCTCTGCCTCTGCCTCTCTCTCTCTCTCTGTCTCTCATGAATAAATAAATAAAAAATCTTAAAAAAAGCAACTTTCTTCAAGATGTGTTGCCCAGAATCTTGGAAGCTAGCAATAACCAACCACTTAGCAGACTGGGTTGGTAGGCACATGTTTTTAGAGAGAGATATGTGTGGGAGAGACAAAAATGATGATAATAAAATAAAAAATTAAATCTCCCCTACAAAAGGAGTTGAAAGCAAATAAAAAACTAAAACATCAGCCAAATCAACAGTATAATTTACTCAAGATGAAATTCACAATATGAAAGAACAGACAAAAAATTCAAAATACTATTTCAAAGTTATGTGAAGAGGAAATTAAAAGTGTATCTTTCACAAAAATAGAATACAAAATAGTAAAGCAAAAACAGTCATTAATGAACTACTAATGAAAACCCAGAAATAAGCCCACAAATATATGGTCAATTAATTTTCAATAAAGCAGTAAAGAATATCCAGTGGGAAGAAGTCATTCTGTTCAACAATTTTCCAGAGGAGTTGGGAAAACTGGACAGCAAGATGCAAAAGAGTGAAACTGGACCTCTTACAACAAACGCCAAAATAAATTCAAAATGGAGCAAAGACCGAAATGTGAGACTTGAAAGTATAAAAATCCCAGAAGAGAACACAGGCAGTAAATTTTTTGACATCAGCTGGAGCATTTTCTTTCTAGATATGTCTCCTGAGTCAAGGGAAACAAAAGAAAAAAAAAAAAAACTGTTGGACTACATCAAAATAAAAAGCATCTGCATAGTGAAGAAAATAATCAACAAAACTAAAAGGCAACCTACAGAATGGGAGAAGATGTTTGCAAATGACATATCCAGTAAAGGGTTAATATCTAAGATATATAAAGAACTGTAGGGGAAGCAAGATGGCAGAAGAGTGGAGGACCTCCTTTCATCTGGTCCCTTGAATTTAGTTAGACACCTATCAAATAATTCTGAGCAGCTATGAATTCAACCTGAGATGTAAGAAAAGAATTGCTGGAATTCTACAAATAGAAAAACGACCACTTTTTGCAAGTGAGAAGTGAATCTGAGGTGTTAGAAGATAAATGGCAAGGGGAGGGAGACTCTGGAAACTGGCTACCGGAAAGTCTTACAGCCCCAGAGTGCAAAATCAAAACCTTTAGAAATCTGCTCAAGTGAGAGCTGTCCCTGCCTGAAATGTGCTCAGGAGTTGAAGCAGGGCAGAATCCTAGCTGGGACACTGTGGCCTCAGGATCCCCTGGGTCACAGAAAGAAAGGAGGTGCCTGAGCCAACAGGTTTCCAAGCATTGGAACAAGGAAACCAGTCAGGGTCAGCGAGCCCAGGAGGGGGCTCTCAGCTCAGTTTACCATAGACTGAGAAATGTGGCAATATCCAGCAACAGCTCTCCATGAGGGAGCCATGCAAAGGGCAGAAACCCAGCAACCCTCTGCCTTCGCCTGGGAGGATCCTGGTGGGTGCTCACTGCAGGAGCCTGCAGAGTTTGGCAGTTATCCTTGAGGGTTTACTGAAGAGAGGGGACTGGGATCTTGAAGCTCCAGGGTTGGAGATCTGGGTATGGCCATTTTTATATTCATCCTCCAAAGAAATATAGAAAGCCTTCAGGGAACAAAAGCCACATAGAGCAACCCGAAGCAACTTACACTGAGCCCAGCCCCCTGGCAAAGGTCGGTGCAACTCCAACCAGGCAAAGTCACCTGAGAATCAGTGCAACAGGCCCCTCCCCCAGAAGGTCAGCTGGAAGAACAGGTGAACACCAAGTTTATGGAGCATGCAGGACTGCAAAACTCCAGCTCTAGGGGAAAATACTATATAGAATTTGAGGTTTTTTCTCATGATTTATCTTTCAGTTTAAAATTTTCCTTTTCTTGTTTTTAATTTTTCCTTTTCAACCAGTTTCTTATTTTGTCAACTCTTTGTTTTTAAGTTTTCTTAACTTTCATTTTTTACATTTACATTTTATAGATATAATCTTCATTTTTGGCCTCCTTTCACTGTATTCAATTTTTATTTTTTCTATATATATAAGTTTTGCTTTCTTTACAATCTGGAGATTTAGTGTCTTCTGACAAAAAGACCAAAATACACCCAGGACTAAGTGTATCACCCTGTTTTGACCACCTTGGAGATTATATTCTCCCCCCACCCTTTTTTGTCTTTTTCTTTTCTTTTTAGTTTCTGACCTCTTAGGATTTGTCTAGTGTGTATTTTGCTTGAGTCATGGTTGATATTTTTTATTTCGTTCTCTTGCTTGCCCATTCTTCTCTAGGCAAACTGACTAGAAGGAGGAATTCACAACAAAAGAAAGAATCAGAAGTAATACTCTCTGCCACAGATCTAATCTATATGGATATAAATAAAATGTCAGAGCTGGAATTCAGGAAAATGATTATAAAGTTACTAGCTGGGTTTGAAAAAAACACAAAAGACACCAGATAATTTCTTAGTGCCAAAATTAAAAATGCTTTAAATGAGATGTAGTCTAAATTGGATGCTCTAAGAACTAGGGTAAATGAAGCAGAAGAGACAGAGACATGGAAAACAAGTTGATGGAAAGGAAGGAAGCGGAGGAATAGTGAGAAAAACAACTAATGGACCATGAGGGGATGCCTCGAGAAATCAGCGATACCATAAAGTGAAACAATATTAGAATTCTTGGGTTCATAAGGAAGAAGAAAGAGAGAGAGGGACAGAAGGTATATTTGAGCAAAAGAAAGCTGAGAATTTCCTTAATCTGGGGAAAGAAACAGGCATACAAGTCCAAGAGGTAGAGAGGACCCCTCTCAAAGTCAATAAAAATGGTATATTATAATGAAGCTTGCAAATTTCAGAGATAAAGAGAAAATCCTGAAAGCAGCTCTAGACAAGAGTTTCTTAACCAACAGTGGTAGGTTACCATTCAGTTTTCCTTCCCTTCCCCTATGATCCTCTGCACTCTTTCTTATATTCTACATATGAGTGAAAACATATGATAATTATCCTTCTCTGATTGACTTGTTTTGCTCAGTATAATACCCTCCAGTTCTATCCACATCAATATAAATGGCAAGCATTCATCCTTTCTGATGGTTAATATTCCATTATATATATATATATATAACACATCTTCTTTATCCATTCGTCTGTTGATGGGCATCTCAGCTCTTTTCAGTTTGGCTATTGTGGACATTGTTGCTATGAACATTGGGGTGCAGATGCCTCTTCGGATCACTACCTTTGTACCTTTGGGGTAAATACCAAGTAGTGCAATTGCTGGGTCATAGGGTAGCTCTATTTTTAACTTCTTGAGGAACCTCCATACTGTTTTCCAGAGTGACTGTATCAGGTTGCGTTCCCACCATCAGTGCAAAAGTGTTCCCCTTACTCTGCATCCTTGCCAAAATCTGATGTTTCCCATCTTGTTAATTTTAACCATTCTGACTGTTGTGAGGTGGTATCTCATTGTGGTTTTGATTTGTATTTCCCTGATGCCAAGCAATGTGGAGCATTTTTTCATGTGTCTGCTGGCCATTTGCATGTCTTGTTTGGAGAAATGTCTGTTCATGTCTTCTGCCCATTTAGTGACTAGATTCTTTGTTTCTTGTGTGCTGAGTTTGGTAAGTTCTTTACAGATCTTGGATACTAGCCCTTTATCTGATATGTCATTTGCAAATATCTTCTCCCATTCTGTAGGTTGCCTTTTAGTTTTGTTGACTCTTTTGTTGTGCAGAAGCTTTTTATCTTGAAGAAGTCCCAAAAGTTCATTTCTGCTTTTGTTTCACTTGCCTTTGCAGACGTGTCTTGAAAAAAGTTAATGTGGCCTATGTCAAAGAGGTTGCTGCCTGTTTTTTCTACAGGATTTTGATTTGGGTCTCTTAATTTAGGTATTACTACCTGAAAATTTTAGTCACATGGTCATTTTAAAAACAAAACAAAAAAATAGATATTTTTCCTCTGATAAATAAAAACACAGAGAATGTTTACCACTGAAGATTCCCACTGAAACAACTACTGAAGCATATACTTTAGTGAGTAGAAAGTGAAACATAGAAGGCTACAAGATACCGGAGAGACCTCAGTTACTGCTAAAATATAACTGAGTATAATTATCTACTAATTTTTAAAAATTCAACAACTCAGTTTTTGTGTTTAAAGGACATGTCAAACAAAATTTCCCCTGAATAGCAACTTTAAAAATATATATTTATTTATTTATTAGAGAGAGAGCACAACTGGGGGGAGGCACAGAGAGAGGGGCACAGGCAAGGCAGAGGGAGAGGCAGAGGGAGGGGGAGAGAATCTCAAGCAGCCTTCCTGCTGAGCACAGAGTCTGATGTGGGACTCAAACCAATGATCCTAAGATCATGACCTGAGCTGAAGTCAGATTCTTATCTGACTGAGCCACCCAGGTGCCCCAACCAAAATAGCAACTTTTGGCATAATCAGAAAAGAGACAAAAATGATGATTTGGGGGGGGGGGGGAGATGGTAGCAAAGTAGGACTTGCCACATCCCTTGAACATAGCTAGATAATTATCAAATCATCCTAAATAGCCCAGAAATTGACATGAAGACTGACAGAACAAACTCCAAAACTAAAGAGAGAGAAGAGGCCAAACTGAAGAAGATAGGAAGTGCAAAGACCTGGTATAAGGGAGAAACAGATTACAGATGCTTTGGAGAGGAGGGAGCTGTGATTGCAAAGAAGAGAGAGAGAGAAAAACAGGGAAACAGGGAACATACATAGAGAACATTTCCCCAAGGCCATTGGCTTGGAAAATAAGAGTGGCTGAATTTTGTGAATTAGCGTTTAAAGCCTGGAGTTTTGAAAGACACCGGGCTTGGGTGGGATAGAGCCTTGGGGGTATTGCACTGCTCCTGGAGATAAGGCAGGAAAGCATCCCAGGGGCAGAAAGTGATCTGAAGAATTCCTGGAGCATACAGGGAGGAGATTACTCACTCTTCTCCGAGTGCATCCCTGAGAAGAAGTATTCACAGAGCTGCCTTTCCAAAAAAAAAAAGGAGCTCCTCAGGATCATTTCTCACCCTTGCTCCTCAGTAAAGCATAGAATCACCTGTGGGAAGCGGTGCACTGCAAATATTGGCTGCGTAACTTGCTTACACGAAGTCTTAACACCCTGTGCTCCAGTGGGACTGCACTTCTCACTCATGCTTGCCTCAGTCTCAGCACAGCAGGCACCTCACTTATAACATGAGCACAAACCACTACTCACACTACGCATGGCCTCAGTTCTGGTGGAAGTGGTGACAAGTCTCATTTCACAAGCAGGGTAGAGCATACCAGGTTAAAACTCACCACATTCGGGCCATGTCCCAAACACTGCCCACAGCAGGCAAAGACAGCCTCTGCAGATAACAGCCTTTGGCTCTGGTCATGACCCCAGGGTTCTGGGATTGAGCCCCGCATTAGGCTCCCCATTGAGTGGGAAGCCTGCTTCTCCCTCTGACTTTCCCCTCACCCCTGCTCCTGTTCACTTGCTCTCTTTTTCTCTCTCTCTCTAAAGAATGAATGAATAAATAAATAAATAAATCTTTCTAAAAATTTTTATTTTTTAAAAATTTATTATTTATTTATTTATATGCAGATGAAAACACTGCTACACAAGAGAACTACAGGCCAATATAACTGATGAACCTGGATGAAAATTCCTCAATAAAATATTATCACACCAAATCCAACAATTCATTAAAAAAATCATTCACCACTATCAGGTTGGATTTATTCCTGAGTTGCCAGGGTGGTTCAATATTCACAAATCAATAAATGTGGTACACAACATTAATTTTTTTTAAAAAAGTATAAGAACCATACAGTCTCGTCAATAGATGCAGAAAAGATTTGACAAAGTACCACATCCATTCATGATAAAAAACCCTAACAAAGTAGGTATTGAGGGAACATACCACAACAAAATCAAGGCAATATATGAAAAACCCACAGTTAATATCATTCCTGAATGGAGATAAACTAAGACCCTTTCCTTTATGGTCAGGAACAAGACTGTGATCTTCACAATCACCACAACTATTCAAACACACCTGGAAGTCCAAGCCACAGCAACCGGACAACAAAAAGAAATAAAAGGCATCCAAACTGGCAAGGAAGAAGCAAAATTGTCAATATTTGCAGATGACATGATACTCTATGTAAAAAACCAAAAGACCACCAAAAAACTGCTAGAACTGATAAATGAATTCAGTAAAGTCAACATAAAGAAATCTGTCTATTTCTATACACTAATAATAAAGCAGCAGGAAGAGAAATTAAGTCCACTTACAATTTTACCAAAAACAATAAGATACCTATGAATAAAACTAAAAAACAGGGGAAAGACCTGTACTCTGAAAACTATGAAACACTGATGTAAGAAATTGAAGCTCCCCAAGTTCTTGCCAGACACGTCTCCAAAGGCAAGGGAAAAAAGAATGAACTATTGGGACTTCATCAGGATAAAATGTTTTGCACAGCAAAGGAAATAGTCAACAAAACTAAAAGGCAATATAGGGAATGGGAGAAGATATTTGCAAATGATATATCAGATAAAGGGCTAGTATCCAAAAATCTATAAAGAACTTATCAAACTCAACAACCAAATAGCAAAGAATCTAGTCAATAAATGGGCAGACAAGAACAGACATTTCTCCAAAGAAGACATCCAAATGGCCAACAGACACATGAAAAAATGCTCAACATCACTCGGTATCAGGGAAACATCAAAGACACAATGAGACACCATCTTACAATGGTCAGAATGGTTAAAATTATCAACTGAGCAAACAGCAGATGTTGGCAAGAATGTGGAGAAAGGAGAACACTCTTACTCTATTGGTATGAATACAAGCTGGTAGAGACACTCTGGAAAACAATATGGAGGTTCCTTAAAATTTAAAAATAGAACTACCCTATGACCCAGCAATTGCACTTCTAGGTATTTATCCAAAGGATACAAGCATAGTGAGACAAAGGGGGCACATGCACCCCAGTTTTTATAGCAGCAGTGTCCACAATAGCGAAAGTATGGAAACAGACCAGATGTCCATTGACAGATGAATGGATAAAGAAAAAGTGGTATTTATATACAATGCAGTAATACTCAGCCATCAAAAAAATGACATCTTGCCATTTGCAAAGACGTGGGTGGAATTAGAAGGTATTATGCCAAGTAAAATAAGTCAAGCAGAGAAAGACAAATACCATATGATCTCACTCATATGTGAAATTTAAGAAACAAAGCAGATGAACATGAAGTGAAAGAAAAATAAGTTAAGATAAAAAGAGAGAGGGAAGAAAACCATAAGAGACTCTTCACTATAGGAAACAAATTGAAGCTGTTTGGAGGGGGGTGGGGTAATTGGGTGATGGGCATTAAGGAGGGCACTTGAAGTAATGAGCAGAGGGTGTTATATGCAACTGGTGAGCCACTAAATTTTACCCTTGAAACTAATAATACACTAAATGATCACTAAAGTGAAATTAAATTAAAAAAAAGAAATTGAAGCTGCCAGAAAGAAATGGAAAAACATTCCATGCTCATGGATTGGAAGAACAAATATTGTTAAAATATCTATACTACTCAAAGACTTTTGTACATTTAATCACTATTAAAATACCAACAGTATTTTCACAGAGCTAGAATAAACAATCCTAAAATTTCTATGGAACCATAGAAGACTCCAAATACTCAAAGTGATCTTGATAAAGATAAGCAAAGCACGAGGATCACAATTGGGGACTTCAAGTAATGTTGTGTATAACACCCCGTGCTCACCACAACACGTGTCCTCCTTACTACCCATCACCAAGCTACTGAACATATTAAAAAATAAAATAACAAACTAAAAAAATAAAACTGTAGTAATCAAACAGTATGATACAGGCACAAAAATAGACACATAGATCAAAGAAATGACACAGCTTCCTTGTCCGTTGAGTTGGGCTCAGTGAACAACTTGCAAGCATGTCCTGCATGATCCTTGAAGTCCTCAGAGGACTGAGCCCCACTCGTCCATAATAGTGACACTGTATCAGCTTTTTCCATTCATGCGTAACTTCATGCTTTTCTCTACATGCTTTCTGGGTCACTTCTCAAATATAATACATGCCTAGATGCCTAGACCCAGCTATGCCAAATTAAGACAACTGGTGATGGTTGGGATGTGTAGAACTCTCTTCTCTTCTACTGATATTAATAACCTAATAGATATTAAGAGATTGGGAGAGAAAATTAGAAAGATGAGCAAAAATAAAAATGAATAAAAAATTAATTTTGAAAAGAGGAAGGCCTGTTTCACAGCCAAGGGAGAGAGAAAAGCACAGAGAGATGCATTATCTTGCATGATTATGAACATTTTCCTGGGATATATAAGTGATAACAAGGTTGAAAAGGAAAAAGAAAATTGGTGAACCCTGACACCGGCCGGTGCAGAAGGCACCTCTTGACTCAGCTCTCGCTACCTGAAGCTAGTGCCGCTGCTCCATGTGTGCCTGCAACGCTAAGTCCTCCACACAGACTGGGAAGAAAAAATCTGTAAACAATCCCAGCTTCAGCTCAGTTCGCCTCTTCACGGAGTGGCAGCATTTTCAACTGTGCTAGTGTGCCAACCTGGGGAAGTGGTCCCAGATTAATTCCGAGGCAGAAAGAAGCATGGGCAGAAGGCCCCTCTCGACTCAACACTTGTTTCGGGAAGCTAGGTCGGCTGCCCCCGTGTGCGTGTAGTCCTAAGTGCCATCCGCCTAACGCAAAGGAACAAAAGTGTAGAGAACTCGTGCCTCAGCAAAGATCGCCCTTCCTGAGCATGAAGTTCATCTGCTGTGTGCTTTTGTGAAAGCCTAAGAAATGGGACCTAAATGTAAATCTGACTGAAAAACAGGCCTGTAGGGAAACCTACTCTCGACTCACCTCTTGTTTTAGGAGGTGAGCACTGCTGTTCTCTGTGTGCTTGGATGCCTAGGTACCAGGCTACCAACACAAAGAATCAGTGCTGTAGAGTTACTGCCCTTTTGCTAACATTGCCGTTCCTGAAGCTGGAGGAAATTTACCGTGTACGTCAGGGAGAGACCGGGGAAAGGGTCCCATACGTGAAATCGAGTGAGAAACAGGATCGCTTGCACGGCAGCTGTCAACTCACCTCTTGTTTCATGAGGCTGATACTGTTGCCCAATCTGTGCGTTCAGGCCGAAAGCCAGCCACCTAACTGCAAGAAACAGCACTGCAGCGACTCCGTGTTTCAACTTCAGTAGCCGTTCCTGCGAGTGGAAGCAGTTTGTTGTGTGCGCGCGTGAGAGCACTGCAATGAGTCCCAAACCTAGTTCTGAATGAGGCTCAGGCCGCAGCAGAAGGCAGAACACGACTCCCCACTTGTTTCATGGAAGCAATGTCCTGCTCTGAGGCCAGCTGCTGCCGGGGTCACCGGCTGATGGACCGCTGCAGAGCTTCATACATCACCTGGTCCTGAGAACAGGGGACAAGACAGACAGAGAGCAGATGAGTGAGACGGGGCTGACGTGCGTCTCCCAAACGTGCACGCTGATGTCCCACCCCAGGGCCGCGCAGTGACCGCAAGAGAGGTCTTAGCTAACATTACCGTTCTTGAAGCTGGAGGAATTTTACACTGTCCATGTGTGAGAGACAGCGGACCGGGTCCCATAGGCGAAATCGAGTGAGAAACAGGATGGCGCATAAAGCAGCAGTCAACTCAGCTCTTGTCTCAAGAGGTTCATACCATTGCCCCGTGAGCGTGCAAGCTTAAAGCCAGCCACCTAACTCGAAGAAACAACAGGGTAGAGAAACCGTGCTTTAGCTACCGTCGAACTCTCTGAACGAGAAAGCAGTCTAAGGTGTATTACGGGTGAGAGCCTGGGGAACGGGTTCCATACATAACACGGAGGGAGAAACAGGCGGGTGCAGAAGGCATCTCTCGAACCAGCGCTAGTTTCATGAAACAAGGATTGGTCTTGCACTGGTGAGTGGAGATCTAATATCCAGGCACCTCGCTCGAAGAAACAACAGTAGAGAGAAACCCTACTTTAGCTACCGTCCACCTCCTTGAGGGAGGAAAAAGATTACCGTGTACCGTGGGTGAGAGCCTGGGGAACAGGTTCAATACGGAAATCCGAGGGAGACACAGGCCGGTACAGAAGGCACTTCTCGAACCAGGTCCAGTTTCATGAAACTAGCATTCCTCTTGCACGGGTGTGTGCAGCTTTAATATGCAGGCACCTCCCTCGAAGGAACGACAGAGTGGAGAAAACATGCTTTAACTACCGTCCACCTCTCTGAAGGAGAAAGCAGTTTACGGTGTACCACGGGTGAGAGCCTGGGGAACAGGTTGCATACATAACTGGAAGGGAGAAACAGGCAGAGCAGAAAGCACCTCTCGAACCAGATATAGTTTCATGAAATTAGCATTCCTTTTGCACGGGTGTGTGGAGGTCTAATATGCAGGCACCTCCCTCGAAAAAACGACAGTGTAAAGAAACCGTCCTTTAGCTACTGTCGAACTATCTGAGGGAGGAAGCAGTTTACCGTGTACCGTGAGTGAGAGCCTGGGGAACGGTTACCACATGAAAATCCGAAGGAGGCACAGGCCTATGCAGAAGGCACTTCTCGAACGAGCTCCAGTTTCATAAAACAGGCATTCCTCTTGCACGGGTGTGTGGAGCTTTAATATTCAGGCACCTCCCTCGAAGGAACAACAGTGTGGAGAAAACGAGATTTAGCTACCGTCCAGCTCTGTGAAGGAGAAAGCAGTTTACGGTGTACCAGGGGTGAGAGCCTGGGAAACGGGTTGCATACATAACACGGATGGAGAAACAGGCCGGTGCAGAAGGCACCTCTCGAACCAGCTGTAGTTTCAAGAAACTAGCATTCCTCTTGCACGGGTGTGTGCAGGTCTACAATGCAGGCACCTCCCTCGAAGGAACGACAGTGTAGAGAAACCGTACTTTAGCTACTACGAACTCTCTGAAGCAGAATGCAGTTTACGGTGTACCATGGGTGAGATCCCGGGGAACAGGTTCCATACAAAGCACGGAGGGAGAAACAGACCTGTGCAGAAAGCACCTCTCGAACCAGCTCCAGTTTCATGAAACTAGCATTCCTCTTGCCCGGGTGTGTGGAGCTTTAAAATGCAGGCACCTCCCTCGAAGGAACGACAGTGTAGAGAAACTGTCCTTTAGCTACCTTCCACCTCTCTGCAAGAGAAAGCAGTTTACGTTATCCACGGGTGAGAACCTGGGGAAGGAGTTGCATACATAACACGGAGCTAGACACAGGCTGTTGCAGACAGCCCCTCTCGAGCCAGCTCTAGGTTCATGGAACTAGCATTCCACGTGCACGGGTGTGTGGAAGTCTAAAATGCAGGCACCTCCCTCGAAGGAACAACAGTGTAGAGAAACTGTGCGTTAGCTAGCGTCCACCTCTCTGAAGGAGGAAGCAGTTTACCGTGTACTCTGGGTGAGAGCCTGGGGAACGGGTTCCAGACGTAAATCCGAGGGAGAGAGAGGCCGGTGCAGAAGGCACTTCTCGAACGAGCTCCAGTTTCATGAATGTAGCATTCCTCTTACACGGGTGTGTGGAGGTCTAATATCCAGGCACCTCCCTCGAAGGAACAACAGTGTGGAGAAAACGTGCTTTAGCTACCGTCCACCTCTCTGAAGGAGAAAGCATTTTACCTTGTACCAGGGGTGAGAGCCTGGGGAACAGGTTGCATTCATAAACCGGAGGGAGAAACAGGCCGGTGCAGAAGGCACCTCTCGAACCAGCTGTCGTTTCAAGAAACTAGCATTCCTCTTGCACGGGTGTGTGGAGGTCTACAATGCAGGCACCTCCCTCGAACGAACAACAGTGTAGAGAAACCGTCCTTTAACTACTACGAACTCTCTGAAGCAGAATGCACTTTACGGTGTACCATGGGTGAGAGTCCGGGGAACGGATTCCATACATACCACGGAGGGAGAAACAGGCCTGTGCAGAAAGAACCTCTCGAACCAGCTCCAGTTTCATGAAACAAGCATTCCTCTTACACGGGTGTGTGGAGCTTTAATATGCAGGCACCTCCCTCGAAGGAACGACGGTGAGAGAAACTGTCCTTTAGCTACATTCCACCTCAATGCAGGAGAAAGCAATTTCTTTATTTAAATTTTTTTATTGTTATGTTAATCTCCATACATTACATCATTAGTTTTCGATATAGTCTTCCATGATTCATTGTTTGTGCATAACACCCAGTGCTCCATGCAGAACGTGCCGTCCCCAATACCCATCACCAGGCTAACCCATCCTCCCACCCCCCTCCCCAGGAAAAAGCAATTTACGTTATCCACGGGGGAGACCTGGGGAACGAGTTCCATACATAACACGGAGCGAGAAACAGGCTGTTGCAGACGGCCCCTCTCGAGCCAGCTCTAGTTTCATGGAACTAGCATTCCACTTGCAGGGGTGTGTGGAGGTCTAAAATGCAGGCACCTCCCTCGAAGGAACAACAGTGTAGAGAAACCGTGCTTTAGCTACCGTCCACCTCTCTAAGGGAGGAAGCAGTTTACTGTGTACTCTGGGTGAGAGACTGGTGAACGGGTTCCATACGTAAATCCGAGGGAGAGACAGGCCGGTGCAGAAGGCACTTCTCGAACGACCTCCAGTTTCATGAATGTAGCATTCCTCTAACACGGGTGTGTGGAGGTCTAATGTCCAGGTACCTCCCTCGAAGGAAGAACAGTGTGGAGAAAACGTGCTTTAGCTACCGTCCACCTCTCTGAAGGAGAAAGCAGGTGTCCTTGTACCAGGGGTGAGGGCCTAGGGAACGGGTTGCCTTCATAACCTGGAGGGAGAAACAGGCCGGTGCAGAAGGCACATCTCGAACCAGCTGTAGTTTCAAGAAACTAGCATTCCTCTTGCACGGGTGTGTGGAGCTTTAATATGCAGGCACCTCCCTCGAAGGAACGACAGTGTAGAGAAACAGTCCTTTAGCTACCGTCCACCTCTCTGCAGGAGAAGGCAGTTTACGTTGTCCACGGGTCAGAACGTAGGGAACGAGTTCCATACATAACACGGCGCGAGAAGCAGGCCGTTCCATACGGCCACTCTCGAGCCAGCTCTAGTTTCATGGAAC
>NW_022589735.1:24535354-24535543 GCF_004348235.1 Phoca vitulina
CGGGTGTGTGGAGATCTAATATCCAGGCACCTCCCTCGAAGGAACAAGAGTGTGGAGAAAACATGCTTTAGCTACCGTCCACCTCTCTGAAGCAGAAAACAGTTTACCTTGTACCAGGGGTGAGAGCCTGGGGAACGGGTTCCATTCATAACCCGGAGGGAGAAACAGGCCGGTGCAGAAGGCACCTCT